>NC_047657.1:7746630-7790867 GCF_902201215.1 Prunus dulcis
AAAGCTTTTTATGTCATAAACCCGATAATGACTAAAACATGGTGCCGAAGGTAAATGTGGCTAGGGCACGGGAAGAACTGAAGGTCGCAAAGAAGGCCTAAAACTTACTTGGCCCAATTCTCACTGCATGTCGCAAGGCAATGTGGCTAGGCACGGGGGTGCCGAAGGCACAAAGCTTGCATGTCGCAAGGCGATGTGGCTAGGCACAAGGTGCCGAAGAAGACACAAAGCTTGCATGTCGCAAGGCGATGTGGCTAAGCACGAGGGTGCCGAAACACAAAGCTTGCATATCGCAACACGATGTGGCTAGGCACGGGGTGCCGAAGGCAACACAAAGCTTGCATGTCGTAAGGCATTGTGCTTGGGCACCGGCGGTGCCGAAGGCAAAGGGGGTTTCCCAATACACAAAGCTTGCATGTCGCAAGGGATTGTGCTTAGGCACAGTGGTGTCGAAGGCAAAAAGGGTTGCCAAAGGCACAAGGGTGCTTGTGGCTGTGGCCCGATGTTTCGGCAAGTGGGATGGGCTGGGCTGGGCCACGTGGAGCTGGGCCTGGTATTGGTTTCGGCAATGGTAGAGACCCGTGAGCACATCACTTTGCCTGAGCGAATCCTTTGTCGATCGGCAAGGGTACCATGCATTAGTTGGCTTGGCGTATAGCAAGAGGCTAGGACCATGGTGGCCAAAGTTTGGGCTTTTGACAAGGAGGCTGGGCCGCTTGAACTTGCGTGAGCCCAAGTGTGGAGAGTTGAGGCAAGTAGTGAGGGCTTGGCAGGTGGGCCATGTATATGACCATTGCCGTTCGGCAAGGGGGGCCAAGGCTACGCAAGTTGGGCTTTGTTAAGATATTTTGGTAAAAAAGGCTAGGCCTTCGGCAAGTTTGACTTGGAACCGTGTTTTTTGTGATCCTCCCCTCAATTCTCACACGGCCCTTGCCGTTCGGCAAGGGTAGGCTTAGTAAAAATTCTTCAGCTCGTGGGTCTTTTGGCAAGGTTGGCCTTTGAAGCCCTTGAAGGGATTTTGTGAGTTGGACGAGGCTTCGGCAGCGCTCTGGGGTTCGGCAAGGTTCTGGGTCTTTGGTTCTGGCATTCAGAGCCTATGGATTTGACAAGGGCAAGGAGGGTAGCCAGCTTCTCCGCCACTTTTGCATAGCCCTTGCCGAACGGCAAGGGTCGTGTGAAATTTTTTTGAGGCCTTTGTGTTTCTCTTGGGTGAACCAAGACTGCTCGGCAATGTGGGAGAAGACTTTTCAAGTACCGAGCCATGCTCAGCGACTCTGCTGATCGGCAAGGATTGCAAGTATCCTCAGTGGCCTTTGAGCTCTTAACACCATCTGCACAGAACCTACCATTCGGCATAGAAACTGGTTCGGAAAGGGGGCTTCAGAGCATAATACCGTTGGAAAAGGAGGGTCCGACTTCCATGGTGGCTAGGTCCTTTGCTATATTTGTGGAGAAGCATTTACTTCTGCTCAGCCCTTGCCGAACGGCAAGGGTGGATTGAAAATTTTTGAGAGCCTGTGGTGTCCTCGGCAAGAGGGCTTGTGAGGTTTTGGCTTGGGCTGCGTAGCAACCGTTTGGCAAGGTGTTTGAACCTTCGTCATTGGCTGTGCTGAAGGAAGGCTGCTTCGGCAAGCAGCAAGGTCTTCGTGGTGGCTTGGGTGAGAATATAAGGAGGTCAAGTCTTCGGCAAGGGTGTGGTTTGTTGTGATTGTGAGCTGGGCAAGGCAGTCATAGTCTTGGCTCTTGGACGTTCAGCAAGCTTGACTCGGAACTGTGATTTTTGTGGGCCTCTCAAGTTCGCAGCATGGCTCTTGCCGTTCGGCAATGGGGCTGGGTCTTTGTGAAAAGTGTGAGTTGTTGGGGTCGTGACCAAAGGAGAGAAATCTTGTGACGTGAGTTTCGGCAAGGGCCAAAGATCCGAGAGTTGCTAGGGCTCAGCAAGTTGCTGTTTCGGCAAGGTTGATAAAGAAGGGGGCCTTCTCCAGTTCAGCAATTTCCAAGGGGGTTGTGGAAGAGGAGGTGCCGTGTGCTCCAGCTTTTGGCAAAGCTCCTGCCGATCAGTAAAGGTCTGTCAAAGGAGTTTTGGTGAGCTTTCAGACCTGCACATGTCCTTGGCGTCGGATCCGGGGCTAGAACCCTTGAAATTTGGTTGTGGGTCTTTGGTGATCACAGGGGTTTGGTGCGTTGGTTTGTGCTGGGCTCTAATTGGGTCTTGTGTAAGATTTTGACAAAGTGGGTGCCGAACAGCAGCTTTGGTTTCCACTAGCATTTAAGGGGAGCATGACGCAGGACGATAGCTAGGTGCCATCAGAGATTTCTGCAGAGATACCTTCTGTTTCATATTTGCCAAATGGCCTGAAGCAATGTTTTATTGCCACCCCACTTCCAAGTGCATGTGCCTTTCTGGGGCCACGTTCGGAAGCTGGTCAATTGGCGTAGAGATGGTGATCTTTCAAGGCTCTTAGGTGCCTTGAGCAATATCCTGGATTGGTGAACCGTTCGGTGGTTTGGACAAAGACCAACCATGAGTCAGGAGACTTTGGAGCTCCTAGAATTGTTGATCTGAAGCTTCCCAAAAAAAAAAAAGAAGACAAATTATGGTTGTTGGTTATCAACAACATTATCCCTCATCAAATAATAAATAATAAGCAATTAGTCGTGTTGCTTATCATTTGCAGATTATTCACGTGGCCTAGCCTTGGATTTCTTCATCCCAGTGGTGGTCCACTCCTTCCAATATTAAATAAGGTAGCCAATGATGAAATAAAGTCCCCTGGTATAAAATAGTGGCTTCCTCTTTCACCCATGCAAGCCATGCAAGAGAGGGTGCCGAAAGCGTCGTTCACGTTGGAGAGGCCAAGTGCTGAAAGCATCGCACGTGCCGAGTAATGCCGAGGTGTCGAACATATCGCTCGCACCGAATGACGAGGAGGTGCCGAACGGTAACAACATATTGCTAAAGGATGTACTGCATAAGGGTGTTGAATGACACTTTGAGTTGAGATGTTGGTTTGGCTATGCAAGCCGTGCAAAATGATAGCCACATTCTGATCGGCTTTTCCTTGAAATATCATCTTCTGCAATTTGTTGTCTTAGCATTCATTGTTGCTCCAGTAAGATATTGCCGAACGGCAACTTAGGTGATGTTGATTGTGTGGGTGCCGAGGGGCATTGAAGAAAGGGAGAACGACAGAAGCCTTTTGTGTCGATTCCCACAGACGGCGCCAAACTGTTGATGCTCAAAATGGTTAGGCCAAGGTTGAGTCCAACTGAGTGATGAGGTGTGATGGATGATGGATGAAGGTGAGGACCTTCACCAAGTGTGTGAGGATTTGGGCAAACGATAAACATATAGAAGACAAGATATACGTGGTTCACCCGAATGATGGGCTACGTCCACGGAGAAGGGTGTTCTCATTATGATAATGTTTGTTTACATCTGTACAAGGGGATTGGACCCAAATATAAAGATAACAAGTGAGAAGCCCAGTCTAGAGATGGATCCAGAAGAAAGAGTCCAAGCCCTAAGGGTCTATATCCAAGACCCGGATCCCCTTCTAAGGAAAGAGCAGTCTTCTTTTATAGGTGAGGGGGAGTCTCCATCTCTTCTAGTTTTCCGATGTGGGATTCCTCTTGCTTTGCTTAGAGTTGTGATTTGTGGTGATGCTTCTTTGGCTAAGGTGATGACCTCTCAAAGCATGGCATTTGAATGATCTAGCCTAGCTAGTTGCTCGGTCAGTTATGGTACAAACAAAGTCTGTTAGGATTTTTCATTGCTAGTAGTGGCACGCTCGCACACTAAAAATAGTTGACTTGTTGACCAGTCAATGGTTTTCAAGGCAATGGGGAACTTTGCCCTACCATCACAGGAGCGAACTTAAAACGGGTGAACAACGAGGAGGAAGGCTAAAGACATGGATCTTTTGATGGACCTATAGTAAGGGTGAGTGCTGGTTCAGTTCATGCGGTGTTGGGTGATTAAATGTCAAAGAGTTGCCTTCCTTTTCCCTTCGCGGGATAGTATTGTTAGGATTTGGTGGCGATTTATGTTGCATGTCTAAATTGTAGTCTGTAATGGATGTGTGTGTATTGTATGTAGATTGACTTAATATTGCAATCCTATTGCATGTCTATTGTACACATATTGCATGTGTATTGTACACATATTGCAAATTTATTGTATGTATATTGTGATGCTGTTGCTGTCGTATTGCCGTTATATTGCCCTAATATTGCCTCTCTAGTGCATGTATATCGGTTTAATATTGCTATTATATTGTATGCATGTTGACTATGACTCATCAATGGGTTTACGGTTTAGGCCCTGCTTCATTCAAAAAGAAGACGACGACAAGAAAGAAACAACGTGCCTTTCAAAAACAAGTAGTCAGGTGCATCATAATTGCATCGTAAGACATTGTAAGAAATTATTTTAAAAAATAATAACAACTAAAAAATAATTTACAAAAAAAGGAAGGTATGAATAAATATGCAAATGCTTCGTGATGGGTTGAAGAAAATGATGATTACATTTGGTGGTTTGATTATGTTTGGTGATACGATATGTTGTTCGTCTCAATCTTCATATATGTAATTGTTGTATTAATAATTGACACAAATTCATCTCGTAATCATCCAATTATTAAAGCTAAGTAAATGAAATGAAACAAAAGAAGAAGCCCAAAATAAATAGAAATAGCAATTTCTAGCACCCTTTTATCGCTTATGTATCGCTACTGTATCACCAACGTATCACCAATTTATTGCGTTTTAGACAGAAACGAATTATGCACTTCCTCCGTTTTTCATTTTTGACATATGTCCATTGTCTAAGATCCATTTTCCTGTAAGGAAAACAAAGAACACATGAATTTAATTTGGAATGGATAGATAGCTTTCCATTAAACCTTTTGACAAAAAAAAAAAGTGAACAGCAGAGCTTCTCCAAGCAAGCAAAGGCAAGATTGAGTTGATGACCATTAGTTCAAACATTATGTGATCTAATAGGGATAAACTAATTTTTGGAACAACTAATGAATCTTCAAAAAGATAAAGAACAACTAGTAAACTAATGTATGCAGTTTAACTTTGCACAGGTTACATGCTCAACATGATATTTGGTAACCATCTCTATACTTAGTGTATATTGCAGGCTTCTATGCATTCCAAACCTTTATTCTTCTGTGATAAAACTGTTAAATTACCATGATTTCTAACACATGGAAGTAAACAAACAAATCTGCACATTTATTTGTACATGCACGCAGTGCATTGCACATCTGCGCATCTATTAATCACCACACCAATGTTTCAAAGATTGAGTCAGAGGGCAAAATGATCGATTACATATTTCAAATTAGTCATCTGCTCATATGAACTTGGCCCTAAAACTGTACTGATGGTAAATATACTGACAAAATAGCTATTAATGAAAAATTCTGAACAAACGAGGGACTTATTTTTCTAGTATTGTGGTGGAAGCGCGTTAAGTGATTTTCCACACTTGTTCATGGGGGTAAAGTATATCTTACCCCTTTATAAACATTATGAGGTTCCAAATTCCAATAACAACAGAATGCTAAGCAGAAAAGTAGAATTGCTGTAGAAATTATTTAAAAGGAATAAAGTCAAAACTAATTTGACAAATCTTAAGAAAGCTGTATGCTTCACTAAGTCCACTAACAGATACAAAAATGAGCAGAATTCAGTGGAAACGAACACGTCGTTTCAAACAAGTAAACTGTTATACCTCCATAAAGAGCAACTATGTTTTATATATAGAGGTGTATAAATAGTTCAACTTCAAAATGGAAACAGTTTATGTGCCACGTAAGGCAATGAACATATAACAAGGTGAGTCTTCAACAAATTATAAGTGGACAATTATTTTCAAACAATCTGACAGTTGCCCGAGAGAACTGAGGGAGTTAAGGCATAAGATGCAAACATGATAAACACCATTAAGCACTCGGATGAACCCATGATATAATATAATAGATATTATTAGATAGTTATACAGGCTGAGAATGTCATTGCTTGGGTTAAAATATATGACAGGACCCGCCCCGGAATTTCTCGGAAACTGGAGCGGACCCCATCTTTGTTCCGACATCACCCCGATGCCGGGCCCACTTACTAAAAACTGAGACTTTCTACCAAAATTTTGGCAGAGTCTCCCCTGTAAATTGAGCAAACCCAACAAAAAAAATTCAACCTGCAACAAACATAAAAATAATCCCAACCAGCAGCATGCTTACAACATGCAACAAAACGTACTAAATGGACTCCGGCCTCACAAGTAAAATCTAACATAGGCAATAACAGAGCATCTACTGAATTTAGTTTACAAGAAAAGTTGAGTAGAAGGAAATTAGTCGAAGCCTAATCTATTGATATAAACGATTCGGCCTTCGAACACTGCTTGCAACCTTCCTGAAGTGACTACCGGCTGGGGGGCGTAAAACAGAAAACATGTGAGTGGACAAAAACAAGATTTGCAATTAAAACAACATAGTAACCCCACCGTGTAAATATAATGCTCAAGACATGCAGGTTTACAATTCATAAATAAATATTCAAAAACAAATTTCATTGAAAACTCTTTAAAACTGCAAATATCTTCATCCATAAACCTCATTCCCACAATTTTGCTGCTCTTACCAACCCACTGTATAGACTCTAATTTCTTCACACTCACAACTATACATATATATATATATATATGTGTGTGTGTATATATATATAGATATATAAATATAACTATACAATACACTCATCACACTACCTAGGTACCGGGGAAACAATCCAACCGGAGGATCGTTTGACTATCCCGCAGGATTTTCAGGTGCTATCCTGCGTCTAGGGATGAGCTGTCCAACCAGGGGACGAAACTCCATAGCTCACACACCGGAACATCCAATGCCATGTGTAGCTCCAATACTAAGTCCTACGTGCGCAGACTGGATCATCACACACCGGAACATCCAACGCCATGTGTGAGGATCCCAAGCAATATGCAGAGTCTTCCCATACGCCAGAACATCCAACGCCGCATATGGAAAGTGTCTCACATGCCGGAACATCCAACGCCACGTGTGAGACTAATAATAACCTATTCTTCCCACACGCCGGAACATCCAACGCCACATGTGGGAAGCCTAGTAACATACAACTTCTCTCAACAACCCCTCCTACTCAAGTTCTTCCACAAACTCACCTCAACAATCCCAAGTACCCCACCTATAGACAATATAACTATAACTTCCCCAAAATCCATACAAAACATATTCTCGATAACCAAATATGCCAAACCCACAATATATTGCCAAAGCGCTATACAAACATCAAAATCAACACATGAATATAATATATTTTTAATATACCATTTAAAACATTATGCATAAATCTTTCATCAATAAAACCATGCGTATTATTGAAAACAAAGTCCACTCACAAGTATTCCCACGCTGCCTGACCACGAGAGGGTCCTGCCTGCTGCGTACGTGCAGTCGGAGCACCTATTAAAAGATATGAACCCTTAATTAATATAAAATTACTTCGAAACGGAAATCACAAATTAATTACTTAAATCCCAAAGTTCCCAGTACGTGTACATAGAAGGAGGTCCTAAGGTCCGGTTACAGGTTTAGGAATCGCTCACGATTGGACGGTTATCACTATCCCACCAAACTTTGAAGTATTGAATTGTAACATCCGGGGCTAGAACAACATATTTTTATTGGGAAACGATCCAACAGTCAGAACCTATCAAACCCAGATAACGAACAATATGCGAAAATTCGTTCGATAGTCAACGACGTCCGGATTGAGATCCGCGAAATCCTGCGCACTCGTGACAACCTGAGGATCTCATTAGGACAAAGTACAACTTTACTATCCTCGCTCACCTGCCGGCAGCGCGTGGGTGTGTAGAGTAAATTCCGGCAATGGAAAAACTCCACACCTGAGCTCACCTTTCCTACCCTAGCTTCTACTCGAGGTCAGGATCACATCATTCAACTACGAGGAGGTCCAATTCGGACAGCAACTGGCCGGAATTTCACTTTGAAATTCAGCCAAAACCTAGGTTTTCAAATAGGTTCCTAGACAACAAATCGATCCAAACCTATGCAACAGTCAGCTAGACCAAGGAAAAAGAGGAAGAAACCTCACCTTTTTCACCGGAATCGGGCCGCGGAGGCGATGGCGCGACGTCGGGAAAACTTTGGTTTAAACCAGTCGATGCCGTCGGCGATTTTTGAATTTTTTGGTAGAGAAAACTGGCGGGCCTTGACCGAGACGTCAAGACGAAGCTAATGGGACCGAAGAGAGAGAGAGAGTCAGTGTCGGGGAGAGAGAGAGACTGAGGAGAGAGAGAGAACTGATCACACGAAGAGAGAGAGAGAGTTGAGGTGAAAGATCTGATTTTTCCCAAACTTTTTGAAATATTTACAGTTTTGCCACTGAAAGTGTTTTGATCACCAAATCTTCGTTACAACTCCGATTCAAGCCTACCACGTGTCTACGAATTCGTCTCAGTACCACCTACCCAAAAATACCAGTCAGGGTCCCATAATCTTCCCGTATGAGAAAATGACTAAAATACCCCTACCCCAAAGGTAAATTCGTAATTTCACTTAAATAAATTAAAATAGGGATTAAATTTGGAGTCGGGGTGTTACAATGTAGCACACGTCTCAAATTCATTCCACTTAACGAAAGAGAATGCAAGTTTGTAGTTAATACAAGCCTCTAAAAACCAACACTCAGCAGAATTAAAGGGTAAGAAAGATGTGGTGTACCAATGAACCCCTAAACCCTAAACCAATTTCGAAGAAACCCCTAAACCAATTTCATAAAAACCCATAAATCCAAAACCCTAGAGAAACCCCTAAACCAATTTCATAGAAACCCTAAACCAATTTCAGAGCAACCCCTAAACCCTAATCCAATTTGATACAAATCCATACAGCCTAAACCAACTTCACAAAAACCCCTAATTTCTAAGAAAAGGACGAATGAACACCTTGTGGATGTGAACCGTGGAGTTAAGCTTGGATGAACAGACACCGCTGAGGGTGGAAGACCACTGCGTTAGAGAGAGAGAGAGAGAGAGAGAGAGAGAGAGAGAGAGAGAGAGAGAGAGCTCCACAAGAGAGCTGAGCGATAGAGAGAGACGGAGCCAAGAGAGTTGAGGGAGAACACAATTTCTGAAAAAGTGATATGAGTACAATCAGTCAACAATAAAGACGTATTTATAGGTGGTAGTTTTAAGATTTTAAGGGAGGGGTGGTATTTTCAGAAAAAATTATAAAATGGGTGGCATTTTGAGCTATTTTCCTTTTTTTTTTTTGGGGTGAAACAGGGGGGTATAAAACCCCAGAAAAGGACAAAAACAACTAAATAGAATTAATAATACGGGTCTTTGGAATCCCTATTGAGTCATCCAATAGCAGAGGCCCAAGCCAAGTCAGATTTTCCTCAAGAAACCAGCACCCCAGTTCAATGTCGTGGCTCCAAGTAGCCAATCTGTCAGCTACAGCGTTCCTCTCTCTGTAGATGTGGTGAAGAATACTTCTTGGAATTTGACTCAGAAGTCTCTTACAGCTGCTAACCAAACTAGCCATGGGATGACAAATATTCATATCATTACTTAGGATAAGATTAACGGCATTGACAGAATCCATTTCAACAACAATATCCATTATTCTTTTTGTAATAGCAAAATTTAGACCAAAAAATAAACCCCACGTGCTTTGTAAGATCATGTTGCACAGGGTTATGAGCAATCGCAATTGCAGCTTTGTTATTACAATACAAATCCATGGGTTTCTGGGGTGCAAACCTAAGATCTCTCAACAATCTCCTCAACCATAGTAACTCGCACACACCTTGAGCCATCCCACGATACTCCGCTTCATTATTAGACCGAGACACCACTTTTTGCTTTTTACTCCTCCAAGTAACCAGATTACTACCAACAAATGTGAAATACCCAGACGTAGAACATCTATCAATGACTGAACCAGCCCAATCAGCATTCATGTACCCTTCCACATCTATATGACTATACTTGGAAAACATTAACCCTTTGCCAGGAGTTACTTTCAGATACCTCAAAATACTCATCACAACACCCATATGATCTTCACTAGGAGAATGCATGAACTGATTCACTACACTCACTGCATATGCAATATCAGGATGTGTATGAGCTAAATAAATCAATTTCCCCATAAGTCGTTGATAACATTCTTTATCTGTAGGGACTTGATCAGGATACAACCCGAACTTATGATTCTGTTCACTAGGGGTATCAATTGGTATACAATCCAACATTCCAGTCTCTGCAAGTAAATCCAAAATATATTTTCTTTGAGAGATAAAGATACCATGTTTAGATCTGGAAACTTTAATCCCAAGAAAGTACTTCAAATCACCCAATGACTTCATCTCAAACTCGGAAGCCAGGTACTTCTGAAGATTTTGCATTTATGCTTGAGCATCTCCAGTCACAATCATATCATCTACATAAATAATTAAAGTTGTCAATTTACCTTTATGAAGTTTTAGAAACAAAGTATGGTCTGAGTTACTCTGCACATACCAAAATCTCTTCATAGATGCTGCAAATCTCCCAAACCACACGCTCTTGGAGACTACTTCAATCCATATAAAGACTTCTGCAGCTTACACACAACACCCTCCTTAGAGGTTATAGGAATACCAGGAAGGAGATCCATGTAAATCTCCTCCTTGAGGTCACCATGTAGAAACACATTTTTGACATTGAATTGCAATAAGGGCTAGTCGCGGTTAGGAGTCAGGGACAATAGTACACGCACAGTATTGAGCTTTGCCATTGGAGCAAAATTCTCCAAATAATCCACTCCATAAGTTTGGGTATAACCCTTTGCTACCAATCTAGCCTTGTAACGATCAATGAAACCGTTAGCCTTATGCTTCAAAGTAAACACCCATCTGCATCCAACAGCTTTCTTCCCTCGTTTCAAAGGAAATAAATCCCATGTTTTATACTTGTTCAAGGCATCCATTTCAACATTCATGGCATCCATCCATTTGGGGTTAGATAAAGCATCTTGTAGCTTAGTTGGCACATATACACTAGATAATTGACACAAATATGATGCATATGACTTAGACAAACGATGAGTTAACACATAATGGCTAATGGGATATTTAGACTTGGCATATATGTCAGGCGAATATTGTACTTTAGGTTCCCATGAGTGGTTCGTGGGGGTAACTGATAAGTTGACACAGATAGATCATTAGAAATTACCCACTTGATTTACTATCACGAGAAGATCGGGGCACTGGCAAGGCAGATGGGGGTATTGCATTAACCTCATCCACACAAGAATCACTGTCACTATTTTTAGATAAAGACGACTGGTCGCTTGCTTCAATGAGACCGGTCATTTCGACACCAAGAGCAGCTACTTCATCTCCAGATATAGGAGACTAGTCGAGTTCTAAAGGGTGACCGGTCATTTCTTCATAGAGACCACATGTTTCATCTTCAGATATGGGCGACTGGTCGCTTGCTTTAGTGCGACCGATCTTTTCCTTCCCGAGAGCAATATCTTCAAACACATCATTTTACAATTCAAGTCCAAGATTCTCTAATCCAAGACTCTCCAATTCACTCCTCACCTCCTCCTGAATTGGAGAGGAAAGAGACGCATAATAGGGCACTTCTTCATGGAAAGTTACATCCAAAGTAACATGCACCTTCTGGGTAGGTGGATGATAGCACTTGTAACCCTTATGAGTAGAAGAGTAACCAATAAAGACACAAAGTAGAGCACAATGATCAAGTTTACTCCCGTTGATGAGAGTAGACATGAACATATGCAACATACCCAAAAACTTTATGGGGCAATTTGGAGACGGAGACAGGGGAAACATGGTCACCAGACACGTCATGCGGAGTCTTGAAATCAAGAACCTGGCTAGGAGCATGATTAATCAAATAGGCAGCAGATAGAACAGCATGCCCCTAAAGATGATGAGGAACATACATATCCAATATGAGTGAGCGGGCAACTTCAAGCGATTGTCGGTTCTTTCTTTCAGACACACCATTTTGTTGAGGGGTAAAAGGGGTTGTCGTTTGGTGAATAATACCTTGGGCACGGAAGAAAGACGCCAAAGTATTATTTACATATTCGCCTTCGTTTTTAGTCCAGAATACTTTGACTCGAGCATGAAATTGAGTAGACACCATAGTACAAAACTCTGGAAGAATGGAAGCAACATCATGTTTATTTTTCAACAAGAAAACCCAAGTAAGTCGGATACAATCATCAATAAACGTGACGAACCAACGAAATTCGTTCGAAGTAACATGAACTGGACCCCACACATCAGAATGCACTAAATCAAAAGGCTTTGCAGCTTTACTGTCACTCAAAGAAAACACAATGCGATGACTCTTGGCCAAAATAAATGTCTAGCACTTAAAACTGGACTCATCAGAAGAGCGGAATAAAGATGGAAATAGATGCTTAAGGTAGCCAAATGACGAGTGTCCTAAGCGACGATGCCATAACCAAATTTGTTGTTTGTCTTTGACATTGCAACTTTGAACAGTATTAATGATACGATCACGAACTGGTGTAGAAGGCAATGTCAAATAATATAACGCCCCCTATCTGTTTACCATGCCCAATCGTCTCGTGAGTCTTAAGATCATGAAAAGAGCAATGTGTAGGATAAAAAGTAGCATAAGCATTAAGTGTATCAAGTAATCAACCAACAGATAACAAGTTACAATAGATATTAGGAACTAATAACGCACGAGACAAGGACAGAGTAGGAGTAAGAGAGATTGTGCCCTCGCTAGTAATTAGAGAGGGTAAGCCATTAGCACTAGTTATGTATGGGTCACGGGTGTTAATAGACAACTCATCAAAAAATTTAGCATCATATTTTATATGATCAGAAGCACAAGTGTCAATTATCCAAGTATTGGAGCCAATACCTGGAATAGAGTTAGAAACACACAAATTTGCAAAAGCAGCAGCAACAACATCAACAATGGAGTTATCACCCATGATTGAAGCAGAAACTCAATAAATCACTGCAGAGTACAACGAAACACAGCAGAGGCACAAATACGGTAGATGCACGAAGATAGACACAAACACGATAGAATACACAGCGAAACACGGCAAAGACACAAATACGACGGATGCACGAAAATAGGAATGACATGAACACAGTAGAGGCACGAACACTGCAACACAATACACAAGCCCAGGAGGGCACACAAGGCACATGTAGAAAAAAATATGGGGCTAGAACACGAGTGAGACAACACATAGGTCACTAGAAAAGTTGGCTCTGATGCCATGTCAAACCATATGGGTATAATATTTTCAGGTTGTATTTCATTCTCCAAAAGGAGGTATTTATAATACAATGATGTAACTCTAGTAGGATCAAACTAGGAAATAAGGTAAAATCCTAATTACACAATATCTATACACAAGGAAAGAAATATAGTCCTAATAAACTAGGAAATAAATCTCGTACTTAAGCTAGGATCTCGCTAACAGCTTTAACATACCATTCTCCGGGGGGGGGGGGGGGCTAGGCCAAACTAACCTGGATTTTATCACCTCCCAATTGATTATTAGTAGAGGTCTTGATCCACTCCTTGGTAGTAGACATAATTAGCTCTCTAGGATTAAAAGGCAAATCATCCTTATTTTTGAAAACAAAATTATTTCTCCATCTTTAGAGGTGCCAGCAGATGACACCAAACAGAGTTTTCTCGGGATCTCTGGGGAACTTATTCTTAGAAAAAAAGTTGCTAAGCATCCAGGGGTGTAGCTTCAGTGTGGAAAAAAAGGACATCTGGTTAGTGTTAGAAAAGGAAGCATGGTTTTCAAACAAAGCAAAATAAAAATTAGAAAAGACTTGAAAATAAAATAAAAAGTTACACCCCATATCAATTAAGAAAAATTAGGTATTATACATAATTGTCCTTAGTATTTGAGACAAATAGTATTTTTTTTGTTTTAGTTTTAATATTGTGATCTCCCCCTCCCCCCCCATCGCCATGATCTGCGATCATCGATCCAAGATCAAAAAAGATTGATGTGCAATAGAATTCTCAACATACCAAATCTTCTTTTCCTTTGACTTTGAATCCTTCTGGCTGCTCCATGTAGATTTCTTCTTCAAGATCTCCGTGAAGAAAAGCTGTCTTCACATCTAGCTGTTCGATCTCGAGATTCAGGCTTGCAGCCAAACCGAGTACAACCCGTATGGATGACATCTTCACTACGGGTGAGAAAATCTCTTCAAAGTCAATTCCTTTCTTCTGACTGAAACCTTTCACAACTAGCCTTGCCTTAAACCTGGGCTTAGAGTTGTTTTCTTCCTTCTTCAGTCGATACACCCATTTGTTCTTGAGTGCTCTTCTACCTTTTGGTAGGTTCACTAGATCATATGTGTGGTTCTCATGCAGAGATTGCATCTCTTCATGCATGGCTTTCAACCACTCATCTTGTTGATCATGAGTCAATGCTTCTTTATAGCATTCTGGTTCTCCCCCGTCTGTTAGGAGAACGTAATCATCTGGAGAATATCTACTCGGAGGTCTCCGTACCCTGGTCGATCTTCTTGGTTGTAATTCGGCCGCTGGCTCTTCATCGGCTTGTACTTCTAGCCCCTCATCAGCTACGTCATCTACTATACCATCAGTTGTATAATCATCACTCATGTCATCATCAACTGGTTCATTTATAATAGGATCACTAGCTAGATCATCAGTATCATTGAATTCATCTCGCCCGTCATTGTGCTCCAATGGAGAAGGAACTGGATCCAAGTTAGCTGGATATTCTCTAGGATTATTAGGTTTATCACCTCTTCGAATGTCCTCAATGTTCTGATCTTCAAAGAAGACAACATCTCTACTTCTAATAATCTTTCTAGCTATAGGATCCCATAACCTGTAACCGAATTCTTCATTCCCATATCCCACGAAGATACATTCTTTCGACTTTGTGTCGAGCTTGGATCTCTCGTCTTTAGGAATATGAACAAAAGCTCTACAACCAAAAACTTTCAGATGATTGTAGGAAACGTCTTTTCCCGACCAGAACTTGTTCGGGACATCACCATTCAAAGGTGCTGAAGGAGAAAGGTTGATTAGATCAACCGCAGTCATCAGGGCTTCACCCCAAAAACTTTTGGGCAGCTTGGCATGAGATAACATTGTTCTTATTCTTTCAACAATTGTTCTGTTCATTCTCTCAGCTATGCCATTATGCTGAGGAGTCTTCGGAACAGATCTTTCATGCCTGATTCCGTTACTTCTACAGTAGTTTCTAAACGCCCCCATATATTCTCCTCCATTATCGGTGCGAATACATTTGAAGCTTCTACCAGTCTCTCGTTCAACGCTAGCATGAAACTGCTTGAAAACTTCATACACTTGATCTTTTGTTCTAAGTGCGTAAGCCCATACCTTCCTGGAATGATCGTCAATGAAGGTAACAAAATATCTTGCACCACCAAGAGTACTAGTGGTCATAGGACCACAAACATCAGAGTACACAACATCCAATACATTGGGTTTTCTTTGTGCATGACCATGTTGAAACGAAGCTCTATGCTGCTTTCCAGCCAAGCAATGCGTGCATGATTTTAGAGGCATGCCTTTCTTCATCCCAGTCAGTGCCTCTCTTTTGGCTAGAATTTGCAGCCCTTTCTCGCTCATGTGACCGAGCCGTTTATGCCATAGCTCGATTGAGTCTTCTGCGAGAGCATTTACGTACCCATTACTGACTTTTGCATGTGTCATGTATAAGGTGTTCTCCTTCTTCCCTCGTGCTAGGACAAGAGAGTTCTTGCTGAGTTTCCATTTCCCTTCAGCAAAGACATTGGTGTATCCTTCATCGTCAAGTAATCCAGTGGAGATTAGATTGAGACGCATGTCTGGAACATGTCTCACATCCTTGAGGACCAAGTGACAACTTGTGTTGGTTTCAAGGGAAATATCTCCTCTTCCCACGATCTTGGACAATTTGTCATTTCCCATCCTCACATTACCAAAATCTCCATTGGTGTAAGATGTAAAGAAGTCCCTCCGTGAGGTGACATGAAATGATGCACCAGAGTCCACTATCCAGCATGTATCTTGAGAGGACAAATTAACGAAGCCATCACCACATAGAATAATTACCTCATTTCCATCAGAGGTAGTTGCGGTCGTGTGCCTGGCATCACTCTTTTCGTTACCTCTATCTTGCTCTCGTTTAAACAACCTGCACTCTCTCTTCATGTGGCCTATCTCGCCACAATGGTAACATTCTAGGTCCTTTCTTGTCTTCGACCATCCTCTCGAGCAATCTCTTGACCTGCCCTTTGACTTATCTCGCCTGTGGAATTTTCTATTGTTAGTTCTTCCACGATACTCTGAGACGAGAGCTTCTGACTCGGCTACTACACCTTGTTCTTTCCTCCTTGCTTCTTCATTGAACATGCTATCTTTAACTATGTCCAATGTAAGAATGCCTTGAGGAGCTGAATTGCTAAAGGATACTACTAGTGTATCCCAGCTATCAGGCAAAGAGCTAAGTAACACTAGTGCTCGTGACTCATCATCAAGCACCATCTTCATATTCGTCAACAGGTTGATCAAACGTTGGAAGTCACTGAGATGCTCGATAACACTTTGACCATCTCTGTACTTAAGGTTTACCAACCGTCGGATAAACAATGCTTTAATTTGAGCAGTCTTCCGCTCGTACATGGACGACAATTTGGTCCACAATTCGTATGCATCTGTCTCTTGTGCCACATGGTGGAACACACTTTGATCCACCCATTGTCTGATTTGTCCGATAGCTTTTCTATTCAGAATGCTCCATGCATTGTCTGACTTCCCTTTTGGTTTTTGTCCCAACAATTGAAGGGGCTCATACAAATCCTTGCAGTAAAGGATGTCCTCCATTCTTGGCTTCCAAATGGAGTAATTGCATGCAGTCAATTTTAACATTGTTGCCGATGATGATGACGATGACTCCTCCATCTCAAATTACACAAGAATATAATTTTTTGAGCTGAAGCTTTGATACCACTTGTTGGGAAAGTTGGCTAAAAATCAAAAACCCAATAAATAAATATGGCACTCCCAGGATCTGACTTCTCCCAGCCTTGTGTAAATAAAATGGTCAAAATTAACACTCTATCTTCCACAAAGAACAAATAATGGGAATACAATAATAATCTCACCAAACACCGGTGACTAAACTCTCTCTTGGTTTTCTCTCAAGATGATTTTCTCTCACATAAGTGAGCCTTTCTTATCTCTAAAAACTGTCTAAGTTTTGGTTTTCTAAGGGATGCCTTAAACTAAAAGAAGGCAACTGCTTTTATAGCCAACATTCCTAACTAATTGGTGGCCATGCATGAGGGAGAGTTTTTCTCATTTTCTCTTATGTTCATACCAAAATGAGCAGCCTATGAGAACCAGACACATGGACAAGATTGAGCTGACCATGGTAACATTTGGCACCCAGCCTACCGATTCATCGATTAGGGCAACCTCCTTCTCCAGGACACGTGGCAGTCCCATAATCGATGTCCACAGTCCCACATCGAAAATCTACTAAATTAGCACACCTCCTAAGCCTTATAAAAGGAGAACAATTCCCAAAAATGAAGGTAATCAGAACTTACGGCATACGGCCTATCGATTTGTTAGTTCAAGTTTACTAAATCCGTACTTACTTAAGCATCGGAGAGCCTTCGGCCGGTACCACACCGGTGCCCTAGGTCTTACCGAGCGTTTGCTATATTACAGATCACGCGCCCTACCGAAGCCCAGAGCATACCGAAGCCCCAACATCACTAAGTTGAGCGGGAAAGTTACCAAACCATTTTTACGCATCAACAGTTTGGCGCCGTCTGTGGGAAATGAGAGGAATCGACCCACTATCCCTAGAACGCATGGGGACCACTTTAGTACCAACGTTCTTGTCGAAATATGGATTACCGTTCGGAAGGCAAAGCAGAGCAAGCCCACGCTACCCCCTTGCACTCCTTTCAGTAATTCACCCGTGATTCAAACCACCGCTGAAGCAGAGCTTCTGGTCCAAATCACTTCTCTTCGGCAGGACATGGCTAAGTTACAAGAATATAAAAATCTTCTCTCGTCTAAAGTGGACGAAACCCAGCAGTTGCTCAATCAACAGCAAACACAGAATATCCAAACCACCCAATCTTCCTAGAGTCTGCAGACTCCTAGTCAGTAGAAGAAGAGCAGAAAAGGGGCAAAGGCAACACCTGCCCCCTCCAAGCAGTTGGTAGTTCCAGCACCCAGAGATCAGCCACATCTACCGAAGAAAGTTTATGCCGATTGCCATCATCATCTTAACGACAAGGAGATCGGCATATAGCAATCTCGGATCATAGTCAATGCTCGACTCCGAGACTCACGATTAAAGGTTTTGGGAGGTAAGTCACCGATTCGAAAGGCTCGGGGCTTACAATCCACCGCCGAACTGGACTTTGAGTATGTCCCTTCCAATACCAGCGAGTCTACCTACCGTTCGGCAACGCCACCAAGGTACTCAGAGGCCAGGCCAGTAAGCCCGCAGAGACATTCGGAGGACTATGGCTCCCAGGAAATACCTAGCCGAGATCCCATCGTCCGACTCCTTTTTCAAAATGTCCAGAAGATGGAAAACAACCACATTCGTTCTCAGGAACCGGATTGGGGAAAGCTTCGGCCAAGACCATTTACCGAACGAATCAAGCAATCACGGCAGGACAGAGACATACAACCTCTACGTATACCTTTCTACACCGGGGTGGATGATCCCTTAACGCATCTCCATTCCTTGCAATAGGATGCAAGCGACTCAATGACGAAGGGCAATGCTTGCTGGGGCCTGGAATGGTAGACTCAGTCGACGAGTTAAAGCAGATTTTCCTTAACCGCTTTATGATTTAGACGGACCGTCTATATTCTGCCGATGATCTATACAAGATTCGGTAAAGAGAAGATGAGCCCTTGAGAGAATATGCTGCACGTTTCAGTCAAGAGTACTTGAGGTGTCCGAAAACGGACGACAGGGCAGCCTACGGTGCCTTCAAGATTGGCCTTCGGTCCTCACACTTTCGTTACCTCGTGCACAGTAGGAACTGGCGCACCTATGATGAACTGATGAAGCAAGCGGCAATTCATGCCAAGGCCGAGTATTTCAGCTCAAAGTCCTGGCCTTCGGTGCGGCAGGAACAACCAGCGTTGAAGAGTTACCCCGAGCAAGAATCTCCATGCGCCCCTAGAAGAACTGGCGAATCCTCGGCAGGGACCAAACAGAAAGATGACCGAGACGCTCGGTGGGCGCACTCAAAGAAAGGAAAAGGAAAATAAGGTTGCAACGACCACCCGGCGCCCTTACCGAATCACGACCACGGTCAGGAAATATTCACCCTATTGAATACCACCTACGAGGCCGTTTTGATGAACGAAAACGAGATAATACCCAAGCCGAACCACTGAAAGCCCAATTGGCAGGACAATCAATATACCGGTAAAATTCTGCCGATACCACCAGCACAACAGTCATAACACTGAGGAGTGCATAAGCCTGAAGAAAATCGTTGAACGTTTAATTCGGGAAGGGAAGTTGGATCAGTACATCGCCAGACCACCGCAAGCACCGACGCCTAATGGGAATCGACAGATCTACATGATTAGCACCATCAGTAGAGGTTCGACACTGGCCGGCATGTCTAATCGATTGGTAAAGCAATATATATGGGCTGCGCACTACCCTCAAGTCTTCGGCATAGAAGCTGATCGGCACCGCAAGGTTCCAAGGGTGGGGTGGGAACCCATCACATTTTGTGAAGAGGAAGAAGAAGGGATCTTTTGCCCCCATGATGGCCCGATAATGATTCTAGTTGAAATCGCCGACTACGATGTAGGACGGGTACTGATTGACACTAAAAGTTCGGTAAATGTAATTTTTCCCGATACTTTCAGAGGAATGGGAGTAGCTGATAGCCAGTTCAATCGGCAGATAATGCCACTACTTAGTTTCTCCGGGGATCTGGTCTAGCCAGTTAGCAGTGTCATTCTACCCATCGCCTTCGGTTTGACCCTCGGAAAACAATGACCTATGACCAATTTCTTATCGTCGATTGCCCAATGGCATATAACGTCATAGTCGGACAAACGGCATTTTCAGGCGCTGTCCGAGGAGATCAACTCAGTGCACAGACGTGCTATACGACGGTACTAAAGTCAGTAGCCACTAAACCTCCCAAGGAGACCATGTCTGTCTTGGGGGCACCGAACAGTAACGGGCCCATTGACGACCCAAGGGACGAAACCCCAACACCACAAGCACAACCCGTCGAAGAACTGGAAATGGTAATACTGGACAAAGAACAACCTGATCGGTGCGTCAAGATCGGCATCACACTAGCCCCTTCTCTCCGGACGTAGTTTATGCAGTTCCTACGGCACCATGCCGAGGTTTTCGCTCGGTCGGATGATGACATGCCAGGCATATTCCCTGAGGTCATCAGCCACATGCTAAACATCTCCCCGGCCTACAAACCTGTGAGACAAAAGTGCCTTTCGTACGATGTCGAACGGTACAAAGCGATATGTACCAAGGTTGACAAGCTAAAAGCCATCGGCTTTATCAGGAAAGCAACGTACTCGATCTGGCTAGCAAACTCAATAATGGTGCCCAAAGCAAAAGACGGGTGGTGAATGTGTCAAGCCTGTCCGAAGCATAGCTTCCTGTTGCCCCGGATCGACCAGCTCGGGGACGCAACTGCCTGTCACGAGCTGCTGGGCTTCATGGACGCCTATTCGGGATACAACTAGATATTCATGAACCCCGCCGATAGCGAGCATACGGCATTCATCACTGACCGTGGATTGTACTGTTACAACGTCATGCCGTTTGGCCTAAAGAACGCAGGGGCAACATACCAAAGGCTTGTTAACTGAATTTTTGCCAAACATATCGGCAGCAACATGGAAGTGTACTTCGACGATATGTTGGTGAAAAGCCGAACTGCAAAGGAGCACCTAGACAACTTTGGCCTTATGTTCGGTATACTAAAGGATTACCGACTAAGACTAAACCCAACGAAGTGCGCCTTCGGTGTGTCTTCGGGTAAGTTTCTCGATTTCATGATCAGTCAGAGAGGGATCGAAGCAAATCCTGAGAAAATCAAGGCCATAATCGACATGGAAATGCCGGAGACACAGAAGGACATTCAGAGCCTCACCGGGCGAGTCACGACATTAACACGCTTCATTTCCAAGGCTACCGATAAGTGCGTACCAATCTTTAAAGCCTTGAAAGGGGGCAAACAACATATCACATAGACTGCCGAATGCGACAAAGCATTTCAAGACTTAAAGAACTACATGAGCAAGGCACCGCTGTTGTCAAAACCACTTGCTGGTGAAGTTCTATTTCTCTACCTTTCGGTATCCAGCACTGCAATCAGCTCGGTGTTGATATGGAAGCCAGAGAAGGCGGAATTACCGATTTTCTATGTTAGTAAGACGCTCCAAAGTGCAGAGCTTCTGTATCCTCCCCTGGAACAGCTAGCCTTGGCTCTCGTAGTCTCGGTTCGAAGACTTCGCCCATACTTCCAAGCGCACGAAATTACAGTTTTAACCAATCAACCGCTTTAGCAAGTACTCCAGAAAACAGAAACATCTGGCCGATTGATCAAATGGGCAATTGAGTTAGGAAAGGTTGACATACAGTTCAAACCAAGACCCGCAGAGAAAGGGCAAGCCGTCGCTGACTTCATTTCCGAGCTTACACCTTCAGTGGCACCGGAGCCAGCCAGTTCAGACGCTGATGCCGGGGAACACTTCGACCCTTCGGTTCCCATATGCATTCTGCATGTCAACGGCTCGGCAAATCAACAAGGTTGTGGAGCTGGTCTGGTGTTAACTACTCCAGACAGAACCAAGGTCGAATATGCCCTCCAATTTAACTTCAGAACCCCCAACAACGAGGCTGTATGAAGCTCTTTTGGCATGCCTTTTGCTAGCCAAGAGCAAGAGCGCAAAACAAATCAGCATCCACAGCGACTCCCAGCTCATAGTGAATCAAATAACAGCAGACTTCGCAGCTAGAGACGCTTCCATGACAGCCTACTTAGCAACCACACACCGACTCCTTGAAGCATTTCAGGCTTACGAGATTCGACAAATCCCAGGACAGAAAACAGTCATGTCGATGCACCAGCACAACTAGCTTCAGCAGTCAATGACAAGGTCGGCAGAAAGGTGTCAGTGGAGATCCTATCTCAAGCTAGCATGGCAACTTCGAGGTATGTACCGTACGGTACGAAAACACGTAGATGTCTCCCATCTATAGTTTCCTAACAAATGGTACACTGCCCTGTGACAAGTCACAGGCCCGAAAGCTGTGGCACTGATCAGCAAGATAAACAATTATCAACAATGTCCTCTACAAACGCGGCTATACTACGCTGTATCTGCACTCGCCTCAAGATCAATATGTTCTTCTCTTCGCCAGCCCACCCCTAGTTGAACAGTCAGGTCGAAGCAATAAATAAAATCATTAAGAAACTACTGAAATGGCAGCTCGACAAAGCCAAGGGAGCTTGGCCGGAGAAACTTCTAGAAGCACTATGGGCCATTCTGACATCCTACTGAACGTCAACTGGAGAAACCCCCTTCTCTCTCTCCTTCGGCTCGGAAGTCGTAGTCCTCGTGGAGATTGGCGAGCCCACTTCCCGAACGGGGAAGTGCTCGCACTAAGCCTCGACTTGATCAAAGAACACCGAGCGCAAGCCAACCTTCGAAATGAAGCATACAAACAGCGCGTCTCTTGGTATTACGACTTAAGGCTCAGAACTCACTCTTTTCGAATTGGGGATTAGGTCATGCGAAAAGTCTTTCTGGCAACAAAGAATACCTCAGAAGGGACCCTCGAACCTTCCTGGGAGGGACCTTATGAGATCATCGGTATCCTTCGATCGGGAACCTATCGACTAAGAGACTCCAACGGCAAAACCCTCGGTCATCCTTGGAACGTAGATCATTTGAAATACTATTTTAAGTAGTCACCTAGCCTACGGTAGGACGAAAATGTAATACAATGAACCTGTACTCATGGCTTCGGCAGCGGTTAATGAAAAAGCCTTCGGCTTATACATATACACAACCTTTGGTGTGTTTATTTATTTTTCCTTAATTAAAAAGATACGGTAGGGACCATCAGTCATGCATTACCCTATGCTTATAAATTAAACTTTTATTTAGCCTACAGCAGTAGATAGGCTTGAGTCCAATACTACCGATCCTATCTGCACTTGCAAATTTGCCAAATTGAAGAAAATTCTTTATTCATACATGTGGTTTGCCTTCGGCAATTAAAAATACTTAAGTCTAAATACAGCACTGATTAGGGGCTCGCTAGGCAATCACTATTACTTTGCCTTCGGCATTAAAATGATTAAGCCCTAGTCCCCTACCGATTAAAGACTCACTTGTGGTGATATCTAAAAACTGTTAGCCCTCGGTGACAATAAAGAATACAGAAATGATCAAAAGCAATTAAATATCAAAATATATTAAGAGATACCCTCGGCCTCAAGGTGTTTGGGATAAGCTGCCTTATGGCAAATACAGGGAAAATAAACACAAAGCTACAGAGCAAAATTAAGCGGTAGCCCCCTCACCAACAGCATCAGCGGCGGCCCCCTGGCCAGCAGCATCAGCAGGACCCTCCTCGGCAACAGCAGGGCCCTTAGCAGCAAAGGCCTTCTCCGGAGCGGCCTCCCCCTTATATTCTTCAATCATTTCCTCGAAGATGCCCTCCAGTAAAAGAGGAGGATCGGCAATGAAGTTGAGGTTTAGCTTCAGTCTGGGGTTGTACCGTTTGAAGCGACAGAGGAGATCCGCCATCTCTGAGCCCACCTTACTGTCTAGCAAGCCAGTGAACTCCTCGGATGAACGGTAGCCCCTTATCGCCTCTAGAACGACAGCCTCGATCTCCGAAGCCTTTGCCCACTCAGATTCTTCTAGCACCACCAGCACAGCTGCCTTTGCCTCCTTGGCATCTCTCGCCGCCAACAACGCGGTCTCCAGAGCCACTCTCATCTCTGCCAGCTTAACCTCCGAAGCTTTAACTTGCCGTTCGGCGGCTTGTTTTTCCTTCAGCAGATGAGCGTGATCCTGGAGAGCCTTGCCTGCCTTGGCAACCTTCACGCGACCATCCTCATAAGCCTTCTTGGTGCCCTCGGCAACAGTGATGGCCTGCTTCATGCACAACCACATGCCATCGACGGCTGGAAAACAAAATAAAAGTTCAAAAGAAGTTTGAAATCGAACGATGGCCACACATGGGTATCAGGAAACTTGCCGAGGCATGGAGATGGAATGCACGGCCGGCTTCTTCCCAAAAGAGCTTCTTCGACAGCACCTCAATCTCCGACAATTCCATTTACGAACCAAGGATCATATGGTTCGCAAACTGGACCGTCTTCAAAGGGCAGGCAATGTTGATAGGCTCGGGCAGGGCCTTCGTGATCTTCGACCGAAAAGATAGCCTTCGGCATGTCCGATTGTCGACCACGCTTGAGCACGGGCTCAGCATCAAGGTCCACCTTGAACGGTCGCTTCCCGGCAGCCTTGGAGGTCATGTCTTCAATAGGCTGCCCCCGCTTCGGTGTTGAGTCAGCCCGTCAGTTTTCTTCTACATAGGCTGCCATTCAACTGTCGCAGCTGCTCGGCAAGAGTCTGCTCCTTGGGATCAACGTTCGTTGCCTGCACAGGGGTCGCCTCCGGCTGTCGATTCTTCTTTTTCCCCAGTAGGCCCAGCATGAGACGCCTTCTTGAAGATCATGAGACGCCTTCTTGAAGATTCATTCATACTTTTGGCTTCGGCGGCTCTCCTGGAGTCCGTCACTGTACAAAAATGAAGATTTGGTAAGCAATCAACATGATATGAGCAAACATACAAGGCAAGTGAAGTGCACTTACTCTCGGCAGGGCTGACAACTTTGGCTCTGATGAGGTTCTCGGTAAAGAGGAACTAAGGGTACACCCTGTCAGAGGCAGGAGCTTTTAGCCTCACCCTATCGATCTGCCGAATCTCTGATTGAGTGGGGCTCAGTTACTTTAGCTTGCCTACAAAAAATCAAACAAAAACATAGCAAGGTTAAGACCTCTGAGGAAAGGCACAACAATCGACCTACTGACCGGCATGTTGACCTACCAGTTATTTTAAAGGTGGTAGGGATGTGGAAATGGACGGGCCGTCCCGATGGCGACTCCCAATCAACAGACAGGAGCAGTCGGCACAGCGCTCAAGAAATGGCCCCGCTCGGAAGCTCGGAGACAATTGGCCTGAACCCAACCTCCTTGATCGGCACACTTGGACTTCGTGACACTGTACAGGTAGGAGAATTGCTCGTGGGAAGGCTACCCTTCCCCGGCAACACAGAACGCCACAATCACTCCCATCAAGGCCACCCAAAAGTTGGGATTATATTGGCCAGGAGCATACCCGATATGGGCCAGTATCTTCTGCACGACAGGCTGTAGTGGCAACCGAACCCCCTGCAGAAGAACATCGGTGAAGAAGACGACTTCATCGTCCTTTTGCTGAGTGATTCGGTAGGACTTGGAATCTTCATCCTTACCGAATCTTGGATAAGGTACTCAGCACGAAGCTTGGCTATCTCCCTTTCGAAAATCTTATTGGGCTCTAAGTAATCTACCCCAAAAATATTTTCCTTTGGCACGCTTATGGGCACCCTAGGGTTTCCCTAATGAACTATTATAACTTTCGGCAGAGATTCGGGTTCGGCAGATGGCTCTCCACGACCAGATGTGGAGGCCTCCGATTGATGACTGGTATGCTCCTATGGCACCCGAGTGTCCCCCATATGGGAACTCGCAGTGCTGGCCCATGCCGACATTACTACCGTCACGGTATACCACTGCCAACGACACTGATTGCCTTGTCATAAGCCCTTTCCCGATGCCATGTGTAGGAAAGGAGCTTGGGCCTTCACCGAGTATCTTGACATCAGTATCTTCTCTGCCCTTGGCCTAGAGACTCACGGCCTCATTATCTGTATCAAACAGACCATCCGATGACTCCCCATCGAAAGCATTGGGGTCACTCTCGAATGGTGACTCGCTATCAGACATCTACAAAACACAAAAAAAGGAAACTAAGGGCCATGCAAAAGACCAGCCTACCGATTCCAACATCACTACCTATGGCAACTAGACTACCGAACGGAGCCATATGGTCAGTCTAGTTCATGCCAAGGAAGGACGTGCACAGAATAGGAGTATCAAATAAAGAGCGCCGAACAGTACCTTATTTCAAGCTTTGGATTCCGAAAAATAGTCTGGATTGTAGTTCGACCTCGTAGGAAATCACCTTAGCTGCCGTTAGCTTTGTCAGAAGTCGCCTTGGTTACCGTTAACTCTAGCGGAAAATCGCCTCAGTAGAGCTCTCGCTTCACTCACAAATGTAAACTGAGTTTCTCTTCCGGAGTCACCCCTATTTATAGGGCGAGGGTTTGCAACGGTACGCCACGGAAAACCAAATGGCACATTAATGCGCCGCTCCGCATGAGTGGACATTCCACATGTCATTTGCTCTGTGGATGATCTGAGACGCGGGGCGCAGAAGACGAAGCGCCCTTCAGTCCCATCACTCCTCGTTTGAAGCATCCTTCTGAATCCCCAGACATCCGCTTCCAAATAAAGACGCACAGAGGAGCCAAGATTAAGCCCCTCCATCCGCTAAATTGCCGAACGGTAGGACAACATTTTGCTTACCGAAGAGAATATCAAGTCCGCTTCTGAGAACTCTCGAATGAGAACTTGGGGGACTCCTGTTTATACCAAAATGAGCAGCCTATGAGAACCAGACACGTGGACAAGATTGAGCCTGACCATGGTAACATTCGGCACCCAGCCTACCGATTCATCGATTAGGGCAACCTCCTTCTCCAGGACACGTGGCAGTCCCACAATCGATGTCGACAGTCCCACATCAAAAATCTACTCAATTAGCACACCTCCCAAGCCTTATAAAAGGAGCACAATTTCCCAAAATGAAGGTAATCAGAACTTATGGCATACTGCCTATTGATTTGTCAGTTCAAGTTTACTAAATCCGTACTTACTTAAGTACCAGAGAGCCTTCGGCTGGTACCACACCGGTGCCCTAGGTCTTACCGAGCGTTTGCTATATTACAGATCAGGCGCTCTACCGAAGCCCAGAGCATACCGAAGGCCCAACATCACTAAGTTGAGCAGGAAAGTTCCCAAACCATTTTTACGCATCAACATCTTCCATTCGCTTTCTTCAAATTTTCCCGTCCTTTCTTTCATTTTATTTTAATATTTATTTTCCTTCTTTTTCTCTCCTCCACTAACGAGAGAAACCCATCAAAAAAGCGTAAATCCTTTAAGGAAGCTAACACCAGACTCACAGGGTGGGGATTCTTTATTGGAAGTAAGCCAAAACTGAAGAAAGAATACCATGATCTAGGCAGTTCGATATTTTTCACTAGAACCAGGGCGGATGACGCATCTCTCATAGAAATTCCACTCATATCAATCTCCTTCAAACTCGGGATCAAAGGTATCATTGATGAAGGCATTTGCTCAACAGTAGTGAAGGTTAAAGAAAGCTTCGAAAAATTCTTCATTTCTCCCACAAATTCTGGAATCTTTTAACTTTTGAGCACCCAGAAAGATCAAACGTTTCAAGAGATTCCAGTTCTACTTCACTTGGGAGACTCTTAATGCTTTTCCAGTTTTTAAAATTCAAAACTCTTAGTCTTTTGAGAGAGGCAATGGATGGATGAATCAGAACAAGATTAGTACAACCTTCAAAAGCCAGCCTCTCAAGATTCTGAGTACCTGTGAAATATGGAGTCCTCGTCAAGTTCTCAAAGTAACTAAGATCAATTGATTTCAACTTCACCATGTACCGAACAAACTGTGAAAATGGTATATTAAATTAAATAACTTCCAAGAACCTTACAATTTATTGAAATTGAAAAGAAATAGCTCTAAAAAGGTCTACCTTTATTCCATTCCAAAGGTGAACAATTTTGCTATGCTGCAGACGAAGTTCAGCAAGTTCAACAGGTTGAAAACTTGGTGGCAGACATTTGGAGCAGGGGCAGCCCTGGGGTGGTGCAAGTGGCGTCACCGCACAAGGCCCTTGAAAAAAAAAATTTCTTTATCTTATATATGTGTATATATACTAGAGCGTGCTAAATATTTGCACAAAAGTGTGCGCGGTGGAGTTGGCTTTCCAGCGCATCTCCACTTAATAGAGGCGCATGAGTTCGATTCTCATTAATGCCAATCTATTCTCCTTCTTATATGTTATTTTTTATTGTAACAAGTTAATAAAAAAACTTTACATAATGATAAAATTAAAAAAAAGGAAAACAAAAGCACACCTTTAAAATATATATATATATATATATATATTCTTTTTCAAGAAAAATACTTTCTCCATTCAAAACCAAAAATAAATAAATGAAATTCATGGCTTCTTCTTTCTCTTAAACTCTGATTTTCTAATAAATAATCATCATCATTCATCAATCTCTCTTTGGTTCTTTTTTCAATCCTTTGACAATTTTTCTTGTTTTTTCAATTTCAAGAATTTCAACCCCAAAAAGAGAAAACCATAATTCCTAAATTCATAAAGGCCACTCAAAATCAAATAGTCAGATTCAAAGATCATTTCAAATTCAGGTATTTATCTAAATTTCAATCTATATATTACATGACTTATTTTATTAAATTATTATCATAATGATGATTGGTTATATTAGAATATGGTTTTTAGAAATATTTATCTATTTCTTGCTGGGGTTTTCTTCCAGGTTATAGGGTTTTGGAATTTTTCTTTGTAATCTAAACATGCCACCTACTAGAAAATACGTTTTTGAATATACAAAAAGACTTAGAAAAATACAAATCGAGGAATTGACTTAATCTCAAAGAGGAGCTCTTGAATCTTGATGATTCATTGTTAAAGAATCACATGCTACATAGATTGCCATTTTTATTTTTATTTTTCCTATTAAACACAGATTGCTTATAGGAGATAGAAAGGGACCTTATAAGGGCACAAGGAGCTTATTTTTGTACCAAACATACAAATATTTAACTTTATCAAATGGAAATATTTAAATTTTTATGAATTTGATATTTGATTGTCATTACATGTTTATTGATGGTGACTTTTAGTTATAAAAAAAATTGTTTATGGCATTAAGTTATGGCAAATTTGTATTTATAATATTTTTGTATTAAATTATGTAAGACTCCAATTTAAATTTCGAACAGGGCCCTCAAAATCTCAAGGACGGCCCTAATTTGGAAGGATACCAACTCCACTTCAGAAACCTTAAGGAATTGGGAAGATACTTTGGGCCCAAACAAAGGCTTAAATTATTAATCTTGACCAACTTTAGTTTACACATCTTAGTGAATGCTTCAGGATTCTAGTGTGCCACTTCAAATTCACGCAAGCATAGGACTATGCCTTCAATGGCTTCGGTTCCCTTGTAAATAGGAATAAAAGAAAAGTTAATGTCATAATCAAGTCTCTCTTATCGTTTTTAATGGAATTATAGTACGTTATCCAAGGCTTTGGTATTTTAGTTTTTGTTCAACTTCTTACCGTATTGTTCGTGAGTACATGAACAATGTTACTGTGAAGCCACAAGCGAATGCGACCACCTGACTCGTCAAAAGACTCTTGATGAACAATCTCCCATGCCATCTCTTGTATCAAATCATGAATGAACAGACACGTGTTTGAAATAGACAAGAGAGATTTCTCAATAAGAACATGTATCACAATACAAGTGCCAACAAAACCACAACTGTCTAGTATCTCAATCACTTCTTCCTTGTCATCAAACTTATGGAAACATGCAACATCAAGAAAAAATTTCTTCTGCATCTCCTCTAGTCCATCATAGCTTATTTTCAAAATTTGAAATTTTTTTCTGTCAGGAGCTTGCTTCAGTTTATCTAGTGCACTCTTCCATTCATCTCGACTTCTTTTATAACAAAAAGACCCCAAAGTTTTAAGAGCTAATGGAAGACCTCCTCCATAGTTTATGAAATTTTTACACATTTCTAGATAATCTTTGGTAGTATCATAACTGACCGAGCAACTAGCTAGTCTAGATCATCCACATGCTATGCTTTGAGAGGTCATCACCTTAGCCAAAGAAGCATTACCACAAGTCACAACTCTAAGCAAAGCAAGAGGAGTCCCACATCGGAAAACTACAAGAGATGGAGACTCCCTCTCACCTATAAAAGAAGACTACTCACCCCTGAGAAAGGGACTCTTTTCTGTATCCATCTCTAGGCTGGGCTTCTCACTTGTTATCTTTATATTTGGGTCTAATCCCCTTGTACAAATGTAAACAAATATTATCATAATGAGAACATCCTTCTCCGTGGACGTAGCCCATCATTCAGGTGAACCACGTATATCTTGTCTTCTATATGTCTATCGCTTGCCCAAATCCTCACACACTTGGCGCCGTCTGTGGAAATCAACACAAAAAGCTTATGTTCTTCCTTTCCTTTAGTGCCCTTAGCACCCTTTCCAGCATCATATTTTGGCTTACCGTTTAGCACCATTTGTGTCGAAGACACCCTGGGGTTTGAAGGCACCAGCATACAGAAGACATATTTGCAAAAGCAGCCTACCGTTAGGTCACCTTGAAGAATTTCAATTGGGAAGATGCCAACCAAGGATATTACTTTACATGGTTTGCATGGCCAGAGAGCAAGCCACCATTTCAATGCAAATGGAAGTTCACGTGGTTCACCTCAAAGAGCCAATTGCAAGTGTTGAACACCACCCACTGTCATAAAATAAAGTGTCATTCAGCACCCTTTGGCAGTGCATACTTTAGCAAATTCAATACAATGTTGTTACCGTTCGGCACCTCTTCGTTATTCGGTGCGAGCGATATGTTCGACACCTCGGCATTACTCGTCACGTGCGATGCTTTCAGCACTCGGCCTCTCCAACGTGAACGACGCCTTCGGCACCCTGTCTTGCATGGCTTGCATGGGTAAAAGAGGAAGACCACCACTGGAATGAAGAAATCCAAGGCTAGGCCACGTGAATAATCTGCAAATGATAAGCAACATGACTAATTGCTTATTGTTTATTATTATTTGAGGGATAATGTTGTTGATAACCAACAACCATAATTTGTCTTCTTTTTTTTTTTGGGAAGCTTCAGATCAACAATTCTAGGAGCAGCTCCAGAAGCTCCCAAATCTCCTGACTCATGGTTGGTCTTTGTCCAAACCACCGAACGGTTCACCAATCCAGGATATTGCTCAAGGCACCCAAGAGCCTTGAAAGATCACCATCTCTAGGCCAATTGACCAGCTTCCGAACGTCCCGCGTCATGCTCCCCTTAAATGCTAGTGGAAACCAAAGCTGCCGTTCGGCACCCACAGACTGAATAATTACTCAAGTCACCCTAGAGACACTTCATCATCAATGCAAAGGTTGCGAGACTCACAGTGACGTTCGGCACCTCATCCTTCAAGCCAACCGATTGGCCAAATAAAGACATCTCCACCTTCTTATTTTTCATGAGCTACCGTTCAACACTTTGAGCAATAATGACCCAAGACACCCACATGTCTATTTTCACAAATAGCCGGAATGACCACATCCATAACATCCAAAATTGGATCGTTGCCGAAGACACCCGCACCTTCATTTCAAGTCCAAGGGGAAGCCCACATAATTCATTCCAAAGAGAAAATGGCGAGTGTTGAATGCCAGTCACCTTCAGATCATGAGCCCTTACCGTTCGGCACCTCCTTGAAGAAATATATTCTACATGGCCCTACCATTCGACATTCCTTGGCAGCATATTGGGTACCCAATGCTCAGGAAGATGGACATGCCAATCCAAGTGCAGGATACGTGGTTCGCTTATATTCAATTGCTATTCAGCAATTCAACAAAACACCCACTTGCATGGCAAAAGGAGGCTGATCACCATCAATCTGAGAATGGGTCTTCCATTGTCCACCATTTCCAAAAAGATAAGTGACATATTCCTTCTCCTTTTTTATTACTATTGAATTTGGAGTTTGCATATCCAACTAAATTTCTGGCAATCTACTATTACTGGGTCAGTGAAAATATATCTTGGATCTATATGCCATTTAGCGATGTTGCCGACCAATATCTTACGTGGACAAAGAGTTACATTTAGTCGCACAAACTCAAGCGCGACAGAAAATTCGTCGCGTGTAATCTGTCGTGCAAAGATCGTGAAGAAAGACTTTGCGCGACCGATTGTATCACTCGTCGCGCAAATTTGTGCGACAGTTACCCTTTGTTACACAAAAAGTTCAGAGACGATGCAATAGTTTATCACACAAACTTATGCGCGACGAAAGAAGGTTCGTTGCCACAACAATGCACGGCGAATAATATTCGCCGCGCAATACGTCTAGTAGACATTTGCGGCACCAAGAGTTCTTCGTCGCGCAATTCGTGTCTACACATTTTGTGCGATGAAAAACTGTTGTCGCGCAAATCTTTTTTGAGCAATGAAAATGTTCGTCGCGCAAGAATAAATTATATGTATTTAAAAAAATGAATCATTTTTATCTCGTAATATATAAATTTTGCCCGACGAGAAAGATTTTCGTGGCTCAAAATTAATATATATAATTATTATATATTTTTAATATTACATTTTTTTAATTTTATAAAAAAATAAATTTGGTTTTTTTTTTTTTTGGGTAATAAAATGAAATTCCAATAAAAAAAATGAATTGTAAAGAACAGATTTATTATATAAAATAAATGTATGCTGCAAGAGAAATATTTAAAAAATAATTATGAAAATAAAAAAACTAATCAAATAATGTTCCAAAATCTACATTGTCGTCTGGCACATGCGGTTCAGAGGTCTGGGGCTCTATAGGGGCCGTCGTCTGGTGGGGATGCTCGGGATGGACGGGCTCGGAGGTCGGAGCATCAAAATGCGAGACTGGAATGCCGAACTGTGCGAGGGACTGCAGAATGACCAACATCTGACTCTGAAGAGTGGCCACCTGTGCTGTCAAAGCAGTGACCTGACTGTTTGACTGTGCTGATGAACGGGGTCTGGGTTCCCTCCGCCTGGCATTCCCCATCCCTCGACAATATGTCCCCGGTCTCCTCCCTAGAGTCTGATCCAATGTCTCCGTCAAGATCTGAAACCCAGCATCCTGTGGAGGATCCACAGACTCGATCGGAGTATCGGGAGGAAGTTGGGAGGCGGACTCCTGAAGAACCAACTGGCTCCTCTCCACCATCGTCGTTTGTTTAGCATAACATAAAATATAAATTAAAACATTCATATAATAACCTTTAAACTTGAATGCGTAACATAAGAATTAAAATTAAATAATACTTACATGAAGGGACTCGGCCAACTCATTCCCAGGTCGAACATAAACGTCGCCAAAGACGTCGATCTCTGGGAATTTGGACCCCCCCTAAATTGAACAAGAGAAGAAAAATATTAGTACGAAAAAATAAATTAAGAATAATGAAATATTAAAAATTAAATAAAAATTATTTTATTATTACCTGCCGCCGTGCATCCATCCTATAGGAGAAGGGCCTGGAACCCGAATGATGGAGAAGAGTCTTCTTCTTCCTATTGCCCTTATTGACTTTGGCTTTATTCTGTTATACAAAAAATAAAACGTATTAGTTGAAATTGAAATTAAATATAAAAAATTAAAAAAACATTAGTAAGAAAAATATAATAAATTTGAAATTCATATTACAAATTACCACAAAAGCGGGTGCCTGAAAATGAGCGCAGAGCCACGCCCAACTATCCTCCCGCCCCTCAAGCTCCTTCGGGCAACCCTCCTGAAGAGCGACTTGCGGATCATCAAACGCCTCAAAATAGTGGTGCAAGTCGCTCTTCCACTGTTTGTACCTCTCAGAGAAGAGTCTGTTGACGTACGCCAACGACTCGTCGTCCAGGTCCTCCAAGTTGTAGTTCGTCTGCAATAAATTAATTACATACATTTAAATAATAGAAATATAAAGTTTGAAAGAAAAAGAATTAAAAGGCCTACATACCGACAACTGGCCGCGAACCTCCGTCTTGGTCTCGTCTGGCATCACCTTCCAAGACTTCCATTTCATCGGGCAATGGCTCCGAATGACATGACCAATGTCGTGGGCCAAGGAGCTATGCAACTCCGCCGTCGGTGCAGCCCGATGTCGCTCGTCGTATCCGATGTTGATACGACTGTTGGTCACCCGGGTGACCTTCGCCGTCTTCAACTGCCGACACGGCCCTCGGGTGTTCTTCTTGGCTGCAAAGAAAGATGACATTAATGTTAAATAAATAACAAATTTAACAATAAAATACACACACAAAAACAAAAACAAAAACAAAAACAAAATAAAAACAAAAATAAAAATAACTGGAGTTTAAGGAAATCTATACCTGGCTGTGACCCCGACGCATCAGTGGATGTGGTGTCGGTGGTGCTGGCGGGCCGATGACGCCGCCTGGCGCTAACAGGCTGCGCCACTGATGAAGCTGATGAAGCAGGCGCCTGGGACCCCGCGGGACCAACTGCCAAGTGGTCCATCAGTGCTGGCAGTGGCAGCAGATGCGCAGTGGCAGCAGATGTCGGCTGAGCGGGGGCTCCGAACTCTGCGTAGTCGTCACCGCCCTACGACGTCTAATCAGGTCTGACATCTGCACAATTTCATTAATACACATACAAATTAATAAAATATACGAATATTTGAAAGCACATACAATTTTATTAAGATTCTTGACCTAGGGTTTGCGAGTTCGGAGTATCCGGGACTCCGATCCACGATCCGTCAAATCCTAGACGATCCTAGAAATACAAGGTACACCATACGTGAGTTTGAGTTCGATCCAACGGTCCGAACATAACAAACCCGAAAATCGCACAATAGGCAAAATCCGTTCGAGACTCAAACGGTAACCAAATTCCAATCCGAAAACACCTACGCGCTCGTGACAACTAGGGGATTGCACTGGGACCCAATGCATGACTGCTACAGTAACCCACGCGCCACCACACGCCGCCGGCAGCATGGGTGTCCAAAGCGATACCAATCGCCGGAAAATTCTAAAAACTAAGGGCCAAGGTTCCTACCCTAGGTTCAAAACATCAATTGGAGCCACTTTTGTTCTCGGACCTACCCCGAAAAATGGCCAGAAGTGGCCGGAATTGAAATTCAAAAACCAGCCGAAACTTAGGGTTTCAAATCCACTGCCCTATTGCAACAATTACAGAAATCCTACCCAACCATCAGCTAAAGCATCAAAAATAGGACAGAAACCATACCTCAGGTGTCGAATTTGGTCGCCGGAGGAGAGAGAATGACCGGTGCGGCTGGCTCGACGGTGACGGCGGGGAAGCTCCGGGGTACCACCGTTGTGGCGGCGCGGTCCAAAATCCACTGGGGTAGGGGGCTGAGCTGACGGCGAGAGAGAGAGAGAGAGAGAGAGAGAGAGAGAGTTAGGGCAAAAAAACTAATCTGGGGAAGAAGGAGGCCATCGCGTCGTTTCTGAAATTTTATTCGATTTTGCGCGACGAACAAACAAAAGCGTCGTGCAAAATATTTTAATTGACTCTTGCGACGACGACGCAATATTTGGCAAAATTTGGTATCAGGGTAGGGTTGGGCTGCATAACATCGTTTCGCGCAATGTTGTCAATCCGCCAAAATTTTAGGGCTTAGGGTTTAGCGGGAGATATTGAAAAACGCTGTCCTTATTCGTCGCGCAAAGTTGTAATTCCGCCAAAATTTGGGTTTTAGGGTTTATTGGCAGACAGATTGCACGACCAATATGGACAGATTGTAAACTCGCGACGAAGAAGGACAGCGTCGCGCAAGTCTGCTTTCTATAAACTTGAAAATTTTTTTGACTAAGTGTTCAAGGAGGAAGAGGGTGAAAGGGCTGACTGAGATTGCTCGACGACGAAGCCTTCCTTCATTGCGCAAGACTATTTTCTACCGGCTTTGTGCGACCAAAGAAACTTACTCGTCGCGCAATGTTGTAATTCTGCCAAAAGTTGGGGTTTAGGGTTTAATGGCGGAGAGATTGCGCAACGAACATGTACAGCGTCGCGCAAGTCTGCTTTCTGTAAACTCGAAAATTTTTTTGACTAAGTGTTGAAGGAGGAAGAGGGTGAAAGGGCTGACTGAGATTACGCGACGATGAAGCCTACGTTCGTCGCGCAAGACTGTTTTCTGCAGGCTTTGTGCGACCAAAGAAACTTATTTGTCGCGCAATGTTGTAATTCCGCCAAAATTTGGGGTTTAGGGTTTATTGGCTGAGAGATTGAGCGACGAATATGGACAGCGTCGCGCAAGTCTGCTTTCTGTAAACTCGAAAATTTTTTTGACTAAGTTTCAAGGAGGAAGAGGGTGAAAGGGCTGACTGAGATTGCGCGACGACGAAGCCTACGCTCGTCGCGCAAGACTGTTCTCTGCAGGCTTTGTGCGACCAATGAAACTTATTCGTCGCGCAAACCCTAAACACTAAACGCTAAACCCTAAACCCCGGAAACCCTAAACCCGAAACTAGTTTTAATGATCCAACCGGCAAACTTGTTTTTTTTATACTTCGAGATCGTATACGCCGAAAATTGGAATAAACAAACATTAAGAGATCAAGTAACGGGACAAAACTTTTCGACGGTTCTAAATGAAAAGTCATGATTTAACGGTTATTTTAACTCCGATTTTTATGATTTTTTACAGCTACTTTTCTTGACCCTATATGAATACAATTACTAAATTTGATCTTCAATTTAAGATGTTTACACTAGGGTGATACCACATAATCTTATGTTATATTTAACGAAAGTATAAGTAAACTATTCATTGTTGGTGAATATATGGTTTTGATGGCAAACGCATTCTACGAAAGTAGTTTCAGTAATCCAGCCGTCAAACTTGTTTGTTTATACTTCGAGATCTTAGACCCCAAAAATCGGAAAAAAAAAAACATTCAGAGATCAAGTAACGGGACAAAACTTTTGAACGGTTATAAATGAAAAGTCATGATTTAACGGTTATTTTAACTCCGATTTTGATGATTTTTTACAGCTACACTCCATGACCCTATATGAATACAATGAACTAACTCGATCGTCAATTTCAAATATATATGTGTATATATAATATGTTATAAAATAATATATATTTGCGCGACGAAAGTAAGATTTTCGTCGCGCAAACTTTCATCGAGTGACGGATGACACTTTGTCGCGCAATGTTTTAACTTTACGCGACTAGTGTATTGTGGGTCGCGCAAACTTTGCACGACGAGGTTTACTTCGTCGCGCAAGGATTTTCATTTTTGAAAAATGTTTGGTGTCAATAATTTTCAAACTTTGTATGAAAAAGGTTTGGATATATTTATTTATCAATGTTTTATAACAAATTTTGTATCATTTTCATTTTGTAAACGTGTTTTGTCAAAAAAAAAAATTAAAATTTATTATTAAAAGGGTTTGGATATATTGATTTACCAATGTTTTATAACTAAATTTATTTTAATAATGTTTCAGTTGTCCACATATATAAGGTTTGGATATAACAACTACATATATTCAAACATTTGTATTACACAAAGTCTGTACACTAGCATAATAAAATTACAAAAAATTTAATTATTCATCATCTAGACTATAATAACTTTCGTTATCGTCGCTATCATCACTTTCGGTCTCCCAATCCTCCTCCCCCTCCTCTATAACTACATCATCTTCGTTGCTCGGGCCCACCGCAACATCGAATCTTGAAAGATCCCTGAGGTCAATTGTAATTGACTGAATCGGTTTTTCGATTGAAGATACTCCTTGTATTTGAAACGGTTTTTGTATAACATGTGTATCTCGAAGTGTTTCCGCATCATTTTCCATTGAAGATTCTAAACGTTGGTCAGCCACATTGTCGACGTCGTTGTCAGTTGGGTCTAGTTCTGGTATAGCATACACGTTCCTATAATCCATCTTCTGAACAACTTTCCAACTGCTCCCGGCTTTAGGGTCATCTAGATACACAATTTGTGTTGCCATGTTTGCCAAAATGTAAGGGTCGTCATCATACCAAGTTCTATTAATGTTCACAGATAGTAAGCCATGGTCAATTTTAACACTTCCCGGCCTATTTGGGTTGCTATCAAACCATCGACACTTAAACATGATCACTTGGTATCGATCTTTGTAAAGCAATTGAACGACAGTTGTGAGTTTGCCATAGAAATCAATGTCCGTACTTTCGCCTCCACCTGGGACATGGACACTACTATTTTGCGTACACAACTTGTCATCTCGTGCAGCCCCCAAAAATTTGACGCCTTTAATATAACAACCCGAAAACAATTCAGCGCGAATCGGGCAGAAGGCCAAGTTATCACTACTACAAAAAAGCAAAAAGACGACGGTAAATCACCGTCGTGTATTCGGTTTTTCAATGGTCGTGGAATCCACCGTCATCTTTTTCCTCATAAACCACGACGCTAAATCACCGTCGTTGTTAAAATATACAACGTCATCAACAAATACAAAACGACGCCTTTGTACTGCAAAAAGATCTAAAAAAGCAGTCGAGGATGAGAATAGACGACCAACTCTCTAAAAAAACCGTTGTTAAAAAGGAAAAATATGACACATATTAACAGAACAAGGCCGCAAGATAGACATACAACGACGAAAATTAAAATAAGACGCCGTTAAATATCATTTTCACGACAATAAAAAATATGACGCCTTTAAATACATTAGAAGACGACGTTATTGATTCCTACTACGTCGCCTATATAAAAACAGCCGTCGGAAAATAAATTTTCCACTTCGATTTTTCTATAAAAGATGACGTGGAAATAGTTGTCAGTGTCATTATTTACGTCGTATGTATTTATAGAGTAGACGTTGAACAACGAAACAACGTCGGTTACAAATATATGAGAGTCGTATTACAAAATTTATACGCCCTATTTTCAGAAACAAACAACGACGATAAATATTAGACGTTGTTAAATAAAACAACGTCGAAAACAAATAAAAACAGACGTGTTTAGTCTGCTAAAGTTCTAAAAAATAGTCGAGGATGAGAATAGACGACCAACTCAAACAAATCACCGCCGTTAAAAAGGAAAAATATGACACATATTAAAAGAACAAGGCCGCAAGATAGACATACAACGACGAAAACTAAAACACTACGCCGTTAAATATAATTTTCACGACAAGAAAAAATATGACGCCTTTAAATACATGAGAAGACGACGTTATTGAAATCTACTACGTCTCTTATTTACAAACAACCGTCGTGAAATAAATTTTCCACTTCGATTTTTCTAAAAAAGATGACGTGGAAATAGTTGTCGGTGTCATTATTTACGACGTATGTATTTATATAGTTGACGTTGAAATGCAAAACAACGTCGGTGGCATTTATATAGTCGACGTTGTATTTATATGTATTCATTACTCACGACGCACTTATTAATGTAGACGACGTTGAACTTCTAAACAACGCCGGTTCCAAATAAATGAGAGCCGTATTACAGAACATATAGACGGCGTTGATTATGATGAGAGCCGTATTACAAATAACGTCGTTTAATTGATATTAGACGGCGGTTATAATGAATTACCGTCGGAATTCATTTCGTTCCTCTTCGCTTATAAAAGAACTTGCGACGTGGAAAATGTATGATGACGTCGTATTTTTTAACGTTCAGATTATTTATCTCGCTTTTTAGACGTCGGTATTATGGGATTGGAGTCGTGTTATTTAGAATTACATGGCGGTTCTTAATCCTTCCCCGACGTGATATCCTGAATAATTGCTTCACAATAGCGCCGTGGTTCTTCATTGTTACGTTGCTTTAAGACGTCGGTAAATATGCTGAATAAATGGTTCACCATAACGTCGTGTTTTATTTGAACAGACGTCGTTTTTTATGCAGAATATAATGATGTAATCTGAACCAGTATTTTTTGCACTGATTGTTTTGTGGCCAAAACATGTATAATGAAAGTGAAGAAATCACATTACAATATATTACAAAATTAATGTCATACGCTGCCAATTACATAAGCATCATTCAATCCATATATCTTCACACCCATCTCGAATATTTTGACCACCTAACTCACCCACCAGTTCATCAAATGTGTCAACATTTGGCATCCTCTAGTAAATGGCTCACACTCAATTATCACATCACCTAAGACTTCATCACCAATAACATCATTATATTCTCTATTAGGCATTGATAACACTACCGACCAACCACGATGCATCGGGTCGTCAAAAAAAAATATTTGTTTGACTTGAGAAGCCAAAACAAATTGGTCATTCCTATGTCCAATTTTACTCAAATCTACAAGGGTAAATCCAAGTTCGTCAACTACAAGACCAGAACTATCTATCCAATCACACCTAAAGACTGGGATTGTAAACTTTTGGTAGTCAAGGTCCCAAATTTCTTGAATGACACCATAGAAACCCATATTTGAGAGAATTGGGTTTTTATCCTTGGCACTAGCAACTTGCATGGTATGTGCAAGTAAATAAACTCCACTATTTTGAGTTGTCCGCACATCATCTTGTGCCTTGATATTGAATTTAATACCTTTAATAAGATAGCTCCTATATAATGGCACCGCCATGTTTGGACCAGCTGCTAGCCACCTTAAATTTTCTGATACGCCATGATTGTCTTCCTCAAGTTCACTTTGAACCTGCAAATTAATCAAATCTTAATTCAATCTAACATAGAAATAAGAAGAAAATTAAAAGAGAAATATGTTATTCAACAACATATACCTTGAAGCGTAGCCATTGAATGAAAGTGCTATTGTGTTTATCCTGCAGCCACTTTGTTCTCTTTCTAAATTTTGGATAAGCAGTCTTGATGTGGATCATATGTTGCCTACATGACACGAAAAATTCAAGCATTACGGTCCCAAATATATAAGATAAACATAAGAAATAATTTAAAATGGAAACTTAAAGAATAAAACTCATACGTACTCAATATAAGGTAGGACTTCCTCCGTATTCTCCAAGACATATAGATGTGCTTGATTCAACAGGTCCTGATCAACTACGCTCACTGTGCAACCCGATAATGGCTTTGAAACTCCCATCTTTTGGCTTGAAGGCACTCCAACTGTACTAACATCAGATAAATGCTGAGTACAAAACTCTACCGCTTCTTCAGCTATATACCGCTCAGCAATGCAACCTTCGGGACGAGTACGATTCTCAACATACCCCTTCAGCACTTTCATATATCTTTCAAACGGATACATCCACCTAAAATATACTGGCCCACATAGAGGAACTTCTCTGACAAGATGTACTACTAGATGAACCATGATATCAAAGAATGAAGGGGGAAAGTACTTCTCAAGCAAACACAGTGTAACTACTACATCTTCTTCCAACTTATCTAGCTTGGAAACATCAACAGTCTTTGCACATATAGCATTGAAGAAGAAGCACAAACGAGTTATTGCATACCTTGCAGGCTTCTCCAAAACAGAACTAATTGCCACAGGGAGCAATTGTTGCATTAAGGTATGACAATCATGTGATTTAAGGCCAAGAAGTCTTGAATCTTGTAAAGATACAAGATTTTTAATATTTGAAGAATAACCTTCAGGGACCTTCATACCATAGAAAGAATTGCAAACCTCTCTCTTCTCTGCTTTTGACAAATTCCAAGGCCCAGGAGGCAAACGAGTACGTCTTTCTCCATACTCGGGTTGCAAATCAGTTTTGACCCCATGTTCAATAAATCTAATCGAGCAGCAATCCCATCTTTATTTTTTCCAGGGATCTCCAGCAATGTACCAATGATACTATCGCAAACATTCTTCTCAATGTGCATAACATCTAGGGCATGCCTCACACGAAGGTATTTCCAATACTCGAGATCAAAGAATATTGATTTCTTCTTCCAACAAACTCTGTCACCATTTTCAACCATATGCAGCACTTTTTCTCCGGTTAATGGCTCGGGAGGTATGCCATATTCAGGTTTCCCATTAAAAGCTGCACGCTGCCTCCTATATGGATGATTGATTGGTAACCATTTTCTATGCCCAATGTAACAAATTTTGTGGCCATTTTTCAACCTGTGACTAGGTGTATCATCGCCGCATATTGGACAAGCTTTATATCCTTTAACAACACAACCAGATAAGTTTCCATAGGGGGGGAAATCATTAATTGTCCACATTAATGCAGCTCTGAGTGTAAAGTATTCTCCATTATGTGCATCATACACTCCTCTAATCCCAACCCACAAAGATTTTAAATCATCAATCAAAGGCTCCAAGTAGACGCCTATATCATTTCCGGGTTGTTTAGGACCGGAAATCAATAAGGTTAACATCATGAACTTTCGTTTCATGCACAGCCATGGAGGGAGATTATATATAACTAAGATAACCGGCCAACAACTATATCTGCTACTTAGAGAACTGTGGGGATTGAATCCATCAGATGAAAGAGCCAATCTCAAGTTTCTCGGCTCATTACCAAACTCAGGCCATTTATCATCAAGAAGTTTCAAGACGGGGAATCCGCCGGATGAGACATCTGACCGTCAATTGATTTTCTAGCAGCATGCCAAGTCAAACTCTTAGCTGTCTCATGTGATTGAAACATCCTTTTAAACCTTGGAATTGGAGAAAAATACCACACCACCTTCGCTGGCACACCCTCTTTCAAGATTGAATTTTTGCCTTCCTTCCACCTTGAGATACCACAAGTAGGACAATTAGTTGAATCCTCATACTCCTTCCTATACAAGATGCAATCATTGGGGCATGCGTGCATTTTCTCATAACTCAGCCCCAATGCACACAAAGTCTTTTTAGCCTCATACATAGAGGTTGGTATTGTATTTCCTTCTCGAAGCAAATCGCCTTGAAGTATCAATAATTCTGTAAAACAGACATCACTCATCCCATGTTTTGCCTTCAAATTATACAACTTCACTAATGCCGATAACTTGGTGTACTTTCTACAACCAGGGTACACTGGTTGATCTCCATCCCCAATCACATTGGCAAACTCATACGGATCGGAACCAAAATCACCAAAATCACCAAAATCACCAAAATCATTATCATCCATATCAATTTCTTCAGACACAAAACTGTACCTACTATGGCCATCATCTTCTTCAACATTTCTACTAGCATTAGTAGTTGCTTCCCAAGGTTCTCCGTGAAATGTCCAATTTTTATAGCTTTGGTCAATTCCATTAAAGTATACGTGATCCCTTATAATTCCAACCCCAAACAACTTCAAATTAACACATTTAACACATGGACAACGGATGTGTTGTAGTTAGAAGATTTTCTACAGCAAAGTTCAAAAATGCTTCCACCCCAAACTCATATGCCTTCGATCTTCTATCCGAGTGCATCCATGACTTATCCATCTCCAACACTATAACCTATTATCTATAATAAAGTGAAAATACAGGCAATGACCATCACTATAGCAGATTATACAAAGATCTAATAGCAAGTAATACACAACAGAGACGACGGGTTTTAAACAAAAACAGACGTATTTGGCATATATATAGACGACGGATTTTCAACAGACGTCGTCTATTATAAGTAATACAAACGACGGTTTATGAAAAAACCGTCGTGTATAAGTAATACAATGACGGTAGTTTAAAAAAACCGTCGTGTAATCGTCGTCGTATGCCTAAAAATTCGTCGTGTCTCAGCTTATTTTCAAGAACCCAAAACCCATTAAGAACACAACATATATATGAAACCAAGCAAGAAACCAACATATACATGAAACCAAGCATGAAAACAATAAATCCATTCCCAATTCAACATAACATAGGGTGATTAAAAGATCCGACAAAATTAAATCCATTCCCAATTCAACATAACAGATAATGTAATCCATGAACCCATTAAACAAAAAATCCATGAACCCATACCTATAAGCACATTATTAACAGATCGCAAAGCATATACCTAAAACCCTTTAACAAAACAACCTAATATCATTCAATGAATTTACAAGGGGAAGATAGGGTTTGTACTTACA
>NC_047657.1:7790884-7790955 GCF_902201215.1 Prunus dulcis
GATTCGACGGAGCCTGGAGAGTGCAACTTTTAATTAGAGCAGAAGTGAGAGAGCGAAATGTTATGTTGCGC
>NC_047657.1:7790985-7791277 GCF_902201215.1 Prunus dulcis
GAAGTATAAGAATAAGAGCCAAATCTAAAAAATTTAGGTCGCGCNAAAATTTTTAGAGAGCGCGCTNTTTAAAACGTCGAAAGAAAAACCATGGCGAAAGTTCTACAAGAACCGACGNAAATGTAATATTCCACGACGGAAACACTGAACGTAACGCCNTTTATTTTGACGCTTCATTTTTNGGATTAATTTTAAATTTATTTTNAATATTTTGATATAAAGACGACTGAAAAACCACGTCGGGGTTAAGAAATTGAAGACGTTGTAAATTATAATAGACGACTTACATATT
>NC_047657.1:7791283-7791479 GCF_902201215.1 Prunus dulcis
ACGTCGTTTAAAGTAGAAACCATGTCGNATATTTTACTGCACGACGTAACATATGTATTCCACGACTCAACCACCGTNNNNAAAAATTAATACCCTAAACCCTTAAAACTAAATTATATAATTTAAAAATTTAAGTTTATAAAAGGGTTTATGGTTTTACAGCCTAATATATACCCTATACTACCCAAAAATTATA
>NC_047657.1:7791493-7791579 GCF_902201215.1 Prunus dulcis
CCCAATAAATAACAACCCTAATCTCTAAANCCTAGACTCTAAACCCTAAACCATAAAACTAGAAGTGATTTTATGACTCATCAAAA
>NC_047657.1:7791666-7791768 GCF_902201215.1 Prunus dulcis
TTCATAGGAGTTGACTTTTCATTTTTCTGATTTATTTTAAATTTATTTTGAATATTTTGATATAAAAATAATAAAATATTCTTATCACAATAACAAACCACG
>NC_047657.1:7791957-7792568 GCF_902201215.1 Prunus dulcis
TTAAGTTTATAAAAGGGTTTATGGTTTTACAGCCTAATATATACCCTANACTACCCAAAAATTATACTTNAAAAATAAACCCCAATAAATAACAACCCTAATCTCTAAACCCTAGACTCTAAACCCTAAACCATAAAACTAGAAGTGATTTTATGACTCATCAAAACAATTTTGTTTTGGATGGTCATTTTAAATTTTTGTTATTCAAAATGAATTTTTTTCAAGGTTTAGGGGGAAGAAAATATATCAATGACTTCATAGGAGTTGACTTTTCATTTTTCTGATTTATTTTNAATTTATTTTGAATATTTTGATATAAAAATAATAAAATATTCTTATCACAACAACAAACCACGNCGGTGTTAATAAATTGTAGACGTTGTAAATTGTAATAGACGACTAAGTTGTTAAAATGACGTCGTTTAAATGAGAAACCATGGCGGCTATTTAACTATCCGANGTAAAATATATACTTAAACCATGGCGGCTATTTTACGCAATTTGTATGTTTGTTTTTTTTTTTTAATTTAAGAAAACCTCAACAAATTTTTACATTATATATTATAGACAAAATTTGTACATTATACATAAATATCAAGTGTTCAATAATT
>NC_047657.1:7792575-7792789 GCF_902201215.1 Prunus dulcis
TCAATAATTTGGCAAACAAACTCTGCCCATTCATTCCGGACTTCATCAATTGCTTCTTGGGGGTATGANGCTTCCTGGTTTCCCTTGGCATACTNCATAAACAATGACTATTAGGGTTTATAAATAAAAANAAATTCAATCACAGACGACGATATTTTTCATAACCGACGTAGTATATCTATTCAACGACGGTAATTTTACATGACCGTCGTTG
>NC_047657.1:7792847-7792917 GCF_902201215.1 Prunus dulcis
ACGCCAAGGAAGGATCCATGATGATGTCCCTCATGAAGCGCATCACATAATACCCGCATTCGACACTGCT
>NC_047657.1:7792995-7818357 GCF_902201215.1 Prunus dulcis
TTTTATAGCACTGTTCACGATGTTTTTGNCCTCTTCATCGACCACACGATNNCCGGGCAGAGGATCCAGAAAATAGACGGTTTCCCTNTTTGCTCTCACAATCAGCAAGATCCAATGACGGCTGCACAAAATTAATATAAAAACGACGGTTATTTTTACAAAAACGACGTATTATAATATTTCACACGACNAAATAAAGTAGCAATCGACGACATTATATATTTATCACGACGATAAATAACTACCGACGTGGTTAGTAGTTTCAAACGACTCAATAAAATAAAACACCGACGTGGTTAGTTGATACACTGTCATTTATTGAAAATCATAAAAACAAAATCCTGTTAAGGAGACTAACCCCGGATTGTAAGGCATCATGAAAATCTGTTCACCGTCCGTCTTCTGAAGTCGAGCTGCTACCAATCGTGATCTGTCAGCTATTGTGCCAGAGTTGGCACTAACTGTAGCAAGGTCTATAAAGCCAACCATATTGCATACAAGGTGTTGTGTAAAGTTATAGAAGGCACCGTGAAGTAAATATGGAAAAAGCTCGAATAGATGTTTGCAAGAAAGTCACAATCAAACAAACTCTTCATGAAGGAGGAACTCCAAAATCTTCGGATGGAGGAAGGAGGAAATGTTATGGATCATATTAGCACCTTCAATAGATGTATTGTGGACTTGCAAAGGATAGAAGTTGTTATAGTACAAAGGATAAGGTTTTTATGTTGTTGACATCCTTACCTCCATCATATAGACACTTCCGAACAATGCTTATGTTTGGCAAAAGTACTCTAAATTTTGAGGAGGTGATACAAGACATTCTCACCCCCCCATCGAATGTCTTAACATGCTAGAGAGAGCTCTCAAGGTGAAGGTCAAGTTGCAAAGACTGTAGAGAGGGGCGTTCAAGTGAGCATGATGGCAAGAAAGGCAATAGGGGAATGTCAAAAATCTATGGCAAAAGACGGTTGTTTTCAGTGTGGGTCAAAACAACATTGAAAGAAAAACTGTTCCATATGGAAAGAGAAGAGGAATAAAGGGAATAAGACCCTAGACACAATCGAGGTCGCTACAATACTGATGGTGAGCTTTTATGTGTTGATAGCAAAGCTAATTCTTATTTACTTGCTATTTCTTCAGGGAGATCATCTTCCTACTAGGTTTTGGATTTCGGGTGCACATCAAATGGGTTCATTTGTGATTATGAAGGGAGAGATTCCATCTAACTTACTATATAGACTTCATGGTACAACAAGGACAGGTGGAGCAATTATATCTACCAGTAAAGATTTAGAAGATGACACTCAGCTTTGGTGTTCAAGGCTAGGGCACATAAGCGAGCAAGCCATGCAAAAGCTATGCAACCAAAAATTCTTGAAGGGTGTACATAGCTGCAAACTTCAGTTATGCAAGTATTGTAACATGGGAAAGCAATCTAGGATGGTAAGTAGCAAGACAATGAGGACAAGAGCACATGTATGCTAGAGTTATATTCACAAAGACGTATGGGGCCAACACTGGTTAAGTCCAAGAGCGGAGCTCACTATTTCGTGAAATTCATGATCATTTTTCTAGGAATATTTGGATCTACTTCATGAAGTAGAAATATGAGGTCTTCATTAAATTCAAATACTGGAAGGTAGAGTTTGAGAACTTGATAAGGACGAAGATCATGATCCTAAGAGCATCTCCACCCCAAAGGGCAAGGGCAAGGCAAAGGCAAGGCAAGGTTGGCAACCTTGCCTTTTTTGGTTCCACCCCAAAAGGCAAGAGCAAGGGCAATTACTATTCACTTTAATTTATTTTCTATTGTATATACTTAAACCATTAATTTTGATAAGCTTTTCGCATAAGATTTTCAGTTGCCACGTGTCACTATTTATTATAAAATTCTCACCTAAAATTTCAAATAACATTTTCAAATTAAAATTTTAAATTAAATTTTCGAGTAAGATTTTCGATTGCCACGTGTCACTATTTATTATTAAATTCTCACCTAAAATTTCAGATAACATTTTACTTGGGGAGCCATGTGTAATGGTCTTCCTCTTTTTTGTTTTGCCTTGAGTAATCTATTACAAAAATGAAATTGAAAATGCAAGAAATATATTTTAAAAAATTACATTAAATTGAATAAAACTGAAATTAATTTTTTCTACCTCTTCGCCAAGATTTTGACTTCTTTGAACATTTTTCCACGACCCTCCAGCTTCGATGGAAGAGCCCATTTGTTTTTTGATACAAATGGAAAGTAGTAGAAAAATGTGAGTGGAAAGTTAAAAATATTGGAAGGAGAAGAGTTTGTATGAAGATATGGTATGGAAAGAGAATAAAATTGTTAGGTATTTATAAGGAAAAAATGCAGAATTTTTTGGTATTTTTTAAAAAAAAATTCAAATTTTTTTAGCTAAAAAAAAAATCATAGTCATCGGATTTCTAAAAATATTAGATCGGAGAGTCCGGGAAAATGCCACGTGGCTTTTTCCCGTTGGTGGCTGTTAGCGCTAACGTCAGCGGCTGAAATCAAAATTTTTTAACCGTTAAAAAAAAAATTTGATTTGCCCTGCTGACGTTAGCGTGACGTCACGACTTACATTAGCGCCTTCGGGGCAACAGCCCAGTCCAATTTTGCCCTTGGGTCCCCCGAGCTGGTGGGTCCCATGCCTTGCCCAGGGTGGACTACGTGCACTGGAGTTGGATTCGAGCCTAGGGCTGCCTTTTGCCCGGTTAAGGCTGACAGGACCCGAACCAAATTCCGCTTTGGAATTCGAGTCGGACCCTGTGCGTGTCCGACACTTGGCCAATGTTGGGCACAATTGACCTATTTGTCCTTCGAACTGTATTTTGACCTTGACACCTGCCAAAAATTAGGCAGAGTCTCCCCTGTAATTTGCTCAATCCCAAAATTTTCACCTGTCAAAACGAGCAATAATATCTACACAACCAACTGCCAGCATACTTAAGATACAATACACAGTTCAGTTCTCAATCTAGGGCAAATATCATAGCAATTCTAATAGTTTACAGCTAAGTTAGTCCTTTTACAAAACAATACTTTTGTAACAAGAAGGCGCGGAAGGCAAGATGGCCCGGTGGTGGATTTCCTGTGCACGCTACAGCCTGGGAGGGCAAAACATTTGAAAATGTGCGTGGACAAAAAAATAAAGGTTCATAAAATATCCTTAGAATATACTAACCCCCATTGTAAAAATAGTTAAGTAAAACTGAATACGTACTCTGCATTTGAAGCATACTAAACTCAAGGCATTCACAGATTTATATACTTATATGTAAATCATATTCCAGATCGATAAATCTCGCATAAAAGCACTGAAATCAAAACTTGCATAAAAACACTGTAATCAAACTTGCATAAAAGCACTGTACTCAAACCTTGCATAAAAGCACTGTAATCAATTTAAAACTACCACTCGGGTGTACCCCTTAAATTCCGTCAATTTCTGATATCCGTCAATTCCTCTAGCAGGTCTCGGTGACACAAAGTCAACCCGAGCCGCAAACTGGCAGGAGTCAGGGGACCGTAGTCAGCCTGATCCGCAATCCTGGCAGGTCTCGGTGACACAAAGTCAACTCGAGCCGCAATCCTGGCAGGTCTCGGTGACACAAAGTCAACCCAAGCCGCAATCCTGGCACTCACGGTCCGGGCGTCCCTGAAACTCGTGAGGCAAATGTCAAGTGCACTGACAAAACTGAAGGTAAACTGGATGTCTGTAGACATCGCCATAACTGAAGGCAACAGATACTGAAAACAAACTGTTTCTGTACTGGGTGCCCACGGTGGTTTAAAAAAAATATAAAACTTCTGAGAAAATATAGTATATAATAATATTTCTGAAAGATCTGCTGTATAACTGAATCTCTGCTGTCATAAGAAAATATAAGGTTTCTGAAAAATCTGATAAATAACTGAATTGTTGCTAAATCTGGAACTATGCTGCCATTTTATCTGATATAAATCTCAAACTCTGCTATTTATACCTCTTTAGCATACTCAACTAAGCAGCACAAAAATAAAGATATTTAACTTCACAAATCATGCTAGGAAAATCAAAATCAATAAAACTTATTCAAGATCAAATAATGAAACTCATTTACATAAAATCATTTATAAAAGAGAAGTCCACTCACTCCTGGTCCGAGCTGGCTAGACCTCCTGAAGGTCCCTCCTGAGGGTCTGCCTGGTCCCGGATGCCTGATTAACCACCATGAATATTTAATTAATAAAACTGCTCGGTATAAGTTATGCAAGTAAAACCTTGACTCCCAACTTCTAGAAGTGCGTGCACTAACTTTAAGGTCATTTTTCTGCCCACTTAAGCATTTCAGATATTTAGAACTGTCTGAAAAGACCCGAAACTTCATTAAGCGATAAACTTCCATTTTGGTCGATACGGAACCCCGTGGGGTCCACGACCTCCGATTACCAATATGAGAATTCCTATAGGTTCCTCACATTTAAATAACCATGTTCTGCAAGTCTGGTCGGAAACTGAAGATCGGATTGACCACGATCGTGCAATCGTAAAATATCTAAACCCTAGCCCCAGGGTTCGCGATTTCGGAGTATCCGGGACTCCGATTCACAATCCATCGAATCCTACACGATTATGAAATTATCTGGAACAACATATTTGAAATTGAGCGCGATCCAACGGCTCAACAGTATTGAACCCGAAAATCGCACAATATGGAAAATCCGTTCGAGGCTCAAACGGTATCCAAATTGAGATCCGCGAACTCCTACGCGCTCGTGACAACCTGAGGAACGCAACAAGATACAGTTCCACTGCACTACCCTCACCCACGCCTCGCAGCACGCGCCGGCAGCGATGGGTGTCTAAAGCAATTACACATCGCCAGAAAAACTTCAAACCACGGCTCCAAACTCCTACCCTAGCGATGGGTGGAGCCACTTTTGTTCTTGGACCTACGTCAAAAACTGACCGGAAGTGGCCGGTCATGGAGGCCGAAAATCGGCCGAAACTTCAAGCTCAAAAATCAAATAGCTACACTACGAATAGATCAATTCCTACCCAACAGGCAGCTAGAACAACTCAAGAGGTTCAAAATCCATACCTGGGTCTACGAAAATGGTAGCCGGAGGAGGGAGATCGGCGGCTTTGAAGTTTGGACGACGTCGGCCGCTTCTTCTCCAAATTTCGGCGAATCCGCGGCAGTTGGCGGCGGGAGGTGGCTGGGGTAGGAAGAGGACGTCGTCCCGGTCATTTTGGTACCGGCCCCGTCCACAGTCGTGGTCGGTGGCCGGAGTTACAAGGTGAAGAAGGAGGAGGGGCGGAGAGGAGTCGCGGGAGAGAGAGAGGGAGAGAGAGGGAGAGAGAGAGTGTGGGGGTCTTTTTCTTTCGGCAGCGGCAAATGGGCTGGGCTGCCGTAAAGCAGAAATTACTGGAATTGCCCCCTGTGCCTGAGTTCAAAAATTAAGCCCCAAAAGCACTTCGAAAGGGCAGTAAAGCTTTAGGAAGTGTTCTGGTTATCTTCACCAACGAAAATGATGGCTGCTTATAGGTAATTTATGCTTGCTTACAGATAAAGTTTTAGCTTAGCATGAGGAGATTGTGGCATGGGAGCAAGGTCAGCATGAGTTGAGCACCAAAGAGGAGAATAAGGCTTCCTAGGGAGAAATGGGAGTGTTTAAGATGAGGGAGACAAGGTTTGCAGGATGATCTTGGCTAAAAGGGGCTAAAGGAAGGGCATTACTTCTTCCGGCAGCTTGACAGACTCTGAAAATAGTCTGTTAACAGAGAAGAACGAAGAAGAAGAGTGAATAGGGCTACTGGATTTTTGCTAGTAAGAGAGGAAGCTTGCTCTCTCAGCCTGGGTTGGTTTTTGCTAGGTGGAGGGGACCTCCTTTTATAGCTGCGGGAAACTATCCTTTCCCAAGAAACCCTAATGGTTTCTTCCTAATCTTGGCAAGTCTTTCCATCCCTTTTTCCTATCCTTTCTTGACTTTCCTATCTGGGTGAGATTTCCCCTTATCCCTTTGCACAAAATCAGGAGTTTTGGGGCTCAAGACCCCCTTTCCCGCGGCTGCTTCAGTAGGAAGCTCCACTCTTGGCTACCTTTTTCCTTCTCTTTCCTGGGGAAACACTAATAAAGGAAAACAACTGGGTGAATATGCTGGTTTGAAAGGGTACTCCCCTTCCTGACAACTTATATGCTAATATCCCCTGGTCTCTTTGGTGTTTTGTTTTGGAACTTGATTCATTCCCATGTGCTGGCATTTTCCAGCAGCACTGTTTGGTGATCCTGTAAACCTCTTCTACGTGGCTTCTATTTTTCTAGCAAAGGGCTAAGGCTTTTATGGCTTATTGTGAAATTTTGTATGGGCTAAGGTACTTCATTGAATAAGTGGGCTATTTAAACATTGGGCTTTTGTTTGGGCCAAAATTTGACTAGGCTAATTCTGGTTGAGTTATTTTCCCCTTTTTGCTCACCCATATATTTGGGCCTAAGAAATGGGCTTGGGTCCCGAGGCTCCCAAGCAACCCGGAACCTCCATTATTTCTCGTCCCATCAATGGGCCTTATGATGACCTGTTACCATCCATACCACAACCCACTCAAGTAAGCCCCGGGCATTTTGAGTGGCTTGGGCCCACTTAGGCTTGTAGCGTGTTTGGGTGTGGAACAACGATTTCATGCTTGGCATGGCATGTCGCTTGGCGTGCTTTAAATGCGCTCGTAGAGCTAGCATGGTGAATTAGCATGTCGCATGAATTTCAATTCGCATGTGGCAAGCTTTCGAGTACCTCTTTTTTATGCCTTCTCTTAATGAAATGGCGTTTCGGGCTGGTAATTTATTTGGGCCCAATCATGAATTTTTTGGGTCTCAACAGAGAGAAAGCTGGTTTTTATAAAAACCAACTTCAAAAAATTTACGATTTTGCCACTGAGACTCTTTTGACCATAACTCTCTCGTTACAACTCCGATTCGGGCCCACTACGTGTCTATGAACTCATTTCACCGTGCTCTACCCAATGGCTTAAGTGGAATTGTCAAATTCCTTCTCGATCAAAAAGTCACCTTTTCCTTAATAAACTATTCCGAGGGCAAAATTGTCTTTTCTCAAAATAAGTTACTAAGTAAATAAGAATTTTAGTTTTGGGTTATTACAAAGGCCCCTGCGCTGGATGTGGCTTAAAGAGTGACAACGATGGTGAATATAAGGACACCAAGTTCCCAGAGTTGTGCAAAAGAAAGAGTATCAAAAGATACTTTACCATGAAGAAGACGCCTTAACAAAATGGAGCTACATAGAGGATGAATAGGACTCTCATGAAGCGTGAAAGGTGTATGAGGATTCATGCAGGGCTCCCAAGTCATTTTGGGCGGAGGACGTTAACCACACTTCATATTTGGTTAATCGGTCTCATAAGTCAGTTAATTATACTAATTCAAGAGTATTTGGATGCAATGAATATGCTCTTATTCTTAGTGATGAGAGGATCAAGTTGAAGCCTGAGTATCTTGAATGTATATTCCTCGGATTCAAAAGTGGTGTGAAGGGCTACAATCTTTGGGATCCAATGAACTAATAAGATACTCAGTAGAGATGTTGTGTTTGATGAGAAGACCATGTTTATGAACATTATCAAGAAGGTGAAGGAGAATGTTGTTGGGAAGAAGAAAACTATCAATGTACCACTCAAGAAGGTGTTTAGGGAAACTTCACAAGAACAACCAACTAAAAAAGTTCAGGAAGAGGTGGAGTCTGACACTGAGGTTGAGGAAATTAGGCAGCAACAACAAACTCAAGATGGAGAAGAATAATGCATGTGTTTGGTTCATGGGAAAGAAGGCTTGGGGATGGGAAATCAATTGATTTCCCATGTTTGATAAGTCCAGACATGAGAAATGAATGCATGGCACATGGGAAAATATGGGGAAAATGTAACCCTCCTCCCTCCTTTGGTTTCATTTTTCCCTTCCTATGGGAAACTTCGGAAAAATAGGCCAGCATTAAATACACATTTTTCATCACTATTTTGTCCCCATTAACAATTTAGAAGTTATTTTTGAATATTCAGCTTATATATATTGTTTTTTTGGCTGTTGTACTAGAAACTTAACAAATACTATGGGTGATGCCTCTTCTTTATTGTAAGACAAACTTGGTAAAATTTGATGGCCAATACATGAAATGACAACATTGATAATTTAGAAACGATGCTTATTGCTTATTGCCCAATATAATACTCCTCCTCTGTTGCCTAAGGTATTTTTTGCATACACTAGTAAAAAAAACCCCTTGCGCGATCAAATTTTGCGCGACGAAAAAAAATTCGTCGCGCAAAGTCACTTCGCACGACAAACTTTTGCACGACGACAATACATCGTCGCTCAAAGTCTTGCGCGACCAATTTTGCGCGACGAAAAATAATTCGTCGCTCAAAGTGACTTGGAGCGACGAAAAGTAAACTTCGTCGCGCAAAGTCCTTATAAAAATAAATAAAATAAAAAAATATTTTTAAAAAATTTTTCCATGACGTAATCCAAACATTTTGTCACCTAAACCAATTTATTTTTGTTTTTTTATTTTGTATGCATAACACTTAAGAAATTAAACGGTATATATATTTATTAAGTAACTTTAAATTTATTATTTTAGATCGGATCGGATTTTTATTAGAAAAATATATTCTTGTTGTTCGGATTGGGTTTTTGTTAGAAAATATATATTTTAAATTGATGATCGAATTATTTCATTGTATTCATATCGGGTCAGGGAGTGTAGCAGTAAAAAATCATCAAAATCGGAGTTAAAATAACCGTTAAATCTTGATTTTTCATTATAACCGTCGAAAAGTTTTGTCCCCTTACTTGATCTCTGAATGTTTATTTTTTTTCGATTTTTGGCGTATATGATCTCAAAGTATAAACAAACAAGTTTGACGGTTGGATCGTTGAAACTAGTTTTTTTGAATGCATATGCCATCAAAACAATATATTCACTAACAATTAAGAGTTTATTTATACTTTCGTTAAATATAACATAATATTTTGTGGTATCCATTAGTGTAAATATTTTAAATTGAAGATCAAATTCAGTCATTGTATTCATATAGGGTCAAGGAGTGTAGCTGTAAAAAATCATCAAAATCGGAGTTAAAATAACCATTAAATCTTGATTTTGCATTTATAACCATCGAAAAGTTTTGTCCCGTTACTTGATCAATGAATGTTTATTTTTTTCCGATTTTTGGCGTATATGATCTCGAAGTATAAACAAACAAGTTTGATGGTTGGATCGTTGAAACTAGTTTCGTAGAATGTGTATGCCATCAAAACAATATATTCACTAACAATTAAGAGTTTATTTATATTTTCGTTAAATATGTGGTATCCACTAGTGTAAATATTCTAAATTGAAGATCAAATTCAATCATTGTATTCATATAGGGTCAAGGAGTGTAGCTGTAAAAAATCATCAAAATCGGAGCTAAAATAACTGTTAAATCATGATTTTCATTTATAACCGTCGAAAAGTTTTGTCCCGTTACTTCATCTATGAATGTTTATTTTTTCCGATTTTTGGTGTATATGATCTCGAAGTATAAAAAAACAAGTTTGACGGTTGGATCGTTGAAACTAGTTTCGTAGAATGCATATGCCATCAAAACAATATATTCACTAACAATTAAGAGTTTATTTATACTTTCGTTAAATATAACATAAGATTTTGTTGTATCCACTAGTGCAAATGTTTTAAATTGAAGATCAAATTCAGTCATTGTATTCATATAGGGTCAAGGAGTGTAGCTGTAAAAAAATCATCAAAATCGGAGTTAAAATAACCGTTAAATCGCGATTTTTCATTTATAACTATCGAAAAGTTTTGTCCCGTTACTAGATCTCTGAATGTTTGTTTTTTGCGATTTTTGGGGTATACGATCTTGAAGTATATACGAACAAGTCTTATGGTTAGATCGTTGAAGTGTGTGTGTGTGTATATATATATATATTTATTTATTAAGTAGCTTTAAAATTATTTATTTTGTACATATAACACTTAAGAAATTGAATAGTATATACATTTATTAAGTAGCTTTCACCTTAATTTTATTTTAAATCATAAAATAAAATATTTTTATTTTTTATTATTCATAACAATTATTTTTATAAATATTGTGCTACGAACCAATTTTTCGTCTCTCAAAAGTTTGCGCGACCAACAGTTCGTCGTGCAAAACTCAAAAAATTTGGGCGAGTAACAAAAATGGGACGCGGGTTTTTAAAATTTTAAAAAAAAACTTTAGACTTTGCGTGACCAATATTTTTTGTCACGCAAAAATTTGGGCGGGTACCAAAAATGGGACTCGGGAATTTTTTTATATAATTGTTTTAGACTTTGCGTGACCAATATGTATTTTTCGTCGCACAAAAATTTAAAAATTTTGGCGGGTACCAAAAATGGGATGCGGGAAATTTTTTTTTTCAAAAATAATTTTTTTTAGACTTTGCGCGACCAATATTCCTATATTCGTCGCGCAAAACTTTGCGAGACCAATATGTTTCGTCGCGCAAAACTTTGCGCGACCAACGTATTTTCGTCGCGCAAAGTGATACGATTTTAAAAACCGAAATAACTCCTCCACCATTTTCTCAATTTCTTTCTCTACTCTTACCTCTCCTCTCTCTTTCCCTCTCCCCAAATCCCACCCTTTCTCTCACACTCACTCCTCTCACTTAATCTCTCATCTCTCTCTTCACTATCTCTCACTCTCACTCACTCTCTCATCTATCTTTTCACTATCTCTCACTCTCTCATCTCTCTATCACTATCTTATCTAATTCTCTCACACTCACTTCTCCCTCTCATTCTCACTCACTCTCAATCTTGCCAAAAGGTATATTCTCTCCAAATTTTAAATTTTTTTCATTAATATGTGTTTTTGGAGTTAGTTTTGAGTTTGTGTGGGGTTTGGGGTTGAGTAAAGGGGAGAGATTGGAGTTTGGGTTGGATTTGTGGTATACCAATTTTAGGGGAGATTATGCATTCTTTTTTTTGTTGTTGTTGTTATTTGACCATATTTATTTTTTTGTAGGTAATCATCAAGACTTTGATGGCTAAAGTTGAGGATTAGGAAGCTATCAAAACATATTATCCGCCACTACCACCACAATATGCTTGCATTAGGATTTTATTATTGTACTTTGTTAATTCATGTGTACATTTTGAATATTATATATATATATATATATATAAATATTTATTGGATAATTTGATCACTATTTTTCATATGTAATTTTATTTTGAATATGTCAATTTAAATTAAAGTAATTAAGAAAAATCTTACAATTAAATAAAATTTAAAAAGTAAAAATTTGAATAAATTAATATAAATTAAATTAATATCAATTGAAATTAAAGTGATTTAAAAAAATCATACAATTAAATTACATTTAAAAAATAAAAATTTGAATAAATTAATATTAAAGAAATAATAAAACAAAAAGTCAAAAACCTTGCGCGACAAAATATTTTGTAGTGCAAACTATTAAATTAGTTTATTTTAATTAAAAAAAATTTAAAACACAAAAAATATTTCGTCGCGCAAATATTTGCGCGACGTTAGTATTCGTCGCGCAAAACTCTAAAAATGTGGGCGGGTACCAAAAATGGAACGCGGGAATTTTTTATTTTTTATAAATTTTTTTGAGACTTTGCGCGACCAATGTATTTCGTCGCGCAAAACTTTGCGTGACGAATATTTTTCGTCGCGCAAACCTTTACGTGACCAATGTGTTTCGTCGCGCAAATTTTTGCGAGACCAATATTTGTTCGTCGCTCAAAGTTACTTTGCGCGACCAATATTTTTTCGTCGCGCAAAGTCACTTTGCGCGACCAATGAAAAAACTTGGTCGCGCAAAGTGTTTCTTCACAATCTTTGCGCGACCAAGTTTTTGTCGGGTTAAAATTTGTGCGACTACAATGTATTTTGCGCGACGAAATTTTCTTCGTCGCGCAAAGTGTAAAATGTAGTAGATATAGTGACAATTTATCACTTTTTTGTTTTGTTATTCGGAAGGGGAAGGGAAGTATTATATTGGATTGCCTCAATATTGTCTCCTACGTGAATCAAACCTGAGTGCACTTGGGGGGGAGGGTGAGAGTTTGGTCCACTTTTGTATTGTGGTGCCACCCCATGTGCAAATAATTCATCACTTGTTATGAAAATAGTTAATGTATCCAATTTTCCGTTAATAATAATGGTAAATTTGTAATTTCAAGTAAAATGAAAATTAAATACATAAAACGGAAAACTAAAAGTAGTTAAAAATAAAATAACTTTATATAATTTTTTAAAAAACAAAAACTAGCCTCACCCTTCCTCCTCCACCCACTGATCCCAGCCCACCGCCCGCCCGCGCCCCCCCCCCCCTCTCTTGCCACAACATAGCTCAGCCACCCAGCAACACCTCTCTCTCTCTCTCTCTCTCTCTCTCAAACAGGGATGGACCCAGGATTTCAAAATGAGATGGGCTAAATTCACCTTGCGTATAAACAATGGCGGCCCCAGGATCTTGTCAAAGTGTGCACTTATATTATATCATAATATAATAATATATATTTATGTAGCAATATTATATATTTATATAACTATTGATTTTATGAATACAAAAATGCATGTGCGAGAGAGGACAAACTAAGTCATTTCTAAAACTGAGCCTTGATATTTTGTCAATTTTGGGGCCTTGATATTTTGAATTTGGGAAAAAAATCTTGAAGGTTTTATTTATTTGTTGGCCAAATGTCTTATTTATTGTAGCCTACATGGCTGAAGAAGAAATTAAGTGTAGGCAGCTGCCCACACTAGGCTCTATGTAGGTCCACCAATGCTTATAAACCTACTAAGTCAATATCTAATGCTAGATAACTCAAACTCAAATTTTCCAATCTAAAATAGAACTATTCATGTATATCTCATACTCAACTTATTAATTGTTTAAAAATGATTTAACTCTAAAATAATTTTATGTGTAATTTTTTCTTAATTTAATTTTAGTTTATATCATCGTAATTTATTTTCTTGAACATTTAACTTTAAAAAAATTCAAATTTGGGAAACAAAATTTTGATTCATAAGAGCATACACAATCATGCTCTCTATTTCTTTTGTTAAATTTTAGCTAAAAACATATAGAAGTTATTTTAGGAGCTCTCTTTAAAATTTAAACTCCAATCATGCTCTCTAGTTTAGGGAGTCATAAATGCTATAACTCTTTTTTAATTGGTCCATCTCTATTAAAAAATAATATAAAAAATAGTTAGCATTAATTAAAAGTTTAAAATATTCATTAAATAAAACAACATTAAATTATAGGGAGCCACTAGGAGTCCTTTCTCTCTCCTCAAATATAAGAGCTCCAAGAGGTCTCCCTATTTTTGGAGGTGGATAAGGAGCATGGTTGGAGTTGTATTTTTTCAATTCCTCTCCAAAATTTGTCCAAGGAAGTGGTTTAGGGAGCCCATAACATTTATTATCTCTAAAAAAAATATAACATTAATTCATTACCTTTTTTGTTGTTGTTGTTGGAGCTAATGTATTACTTGTTTCTTTGTCTCAAAATTCTTTTTGATGTTATTGTTACAATATTAAAGCTACGCTAGGGGTTGTGGCTTTAATTTAAACAAAATTTTTTGATGGGTATATGTGGTTTTTAATTAAAGTTTTTTAAGGTTAATTGTTTCTCTGTTCTCAAAATAAAAAAGTTCATTGTTTCAAAGCTCGGAGAAGGAAGAGATAAGAGGGCCCTATGAAGAATGTGGTCAGAAATCCATAATAGAGTCCGACCACAACGACCGAATTGATTATCTTCATACTGTATTTCCTTTTTCTACTTCTTCTTCCACGTGCAGGATAACCCCAAGGGGTTGCTACTTAGACTTATGCAATTTTGCATAGAATATCAAAACGAAGAGTCAATTTCTACCATTATTATGATATTCCGTATACCACAGATTTTTTCGGAAAACATTTATTATGGTGGGCATGGTAGGTAGGCCTATATTTCTTGGTTTCAATAGGACTCCTTAGAGCGTTGTTTCTACCAAGTCAACGCACAGCTGAGGTCCATTTATATTGATTGGAACTTGAGGTAGGTGTGATGGGTTTGTTATTTTATACTATGTAAAAAAAAAAAAAAAAAAAAAAGAACTGCCTGTGCTATAGCCCATATTAACCAAAGGGATGGTCCGTCCCTGCTCTCAGATGCGTAGGGGTTTCGAACCCGAGACCACTTATCTTAGGCCTAACATATATTTTTTCACTATGAGATATGACCCATAGGAAAATTACTATATAAAAACTTTGGTCCATATATATATATATATATATATATGAATATTATAGAATATATAGGGAGGAGAAATCTTTGAGAGAAAAAAAAAAAAGCAGAGATAATAAAAAAAAAAATCTATTGGATATAAGATGGAGTAGATGTCGAGTTTTGTTGAAGGATGAGATTAAAGCCACATCACGTGGCCTAATACTAATTCAGCATATAAGCCCAAGTCTGGATTGTCACATACAGATGTCGTGGCGTTCACAATATCACAATGAGCTAAATTAGATAACCTAATAGCTAGGTTTGCTAATCGAAAGAGTTGTTTGATCACGCAAGCCAATATTTTAAAGCTACAAGTTTTGAGTCATTTAGCTCTAGCCAACCCCAACCCTAGTCAACCAGAAGGTGAACAACAAGACCAACAACCACATCTAAAATAGGTCGTCAAATTTTTCATATCTGTAGCTGAGAAAATCAACAACAACACAACCATAAACATTTTCACTTGGCTGGCTATATAAACCGGCCAAACAACACAATCTAATTATCCAAATTCAAATCATACTCATTAGAATTACTTCCATATCTTTTTGAGAGAGCTAGCTTGAACCAATGGCCTCTTGCAAGTACTGCTTCTTAGCTATCTTCGTTATCTTGTGCTCATCCAGCATCCATGTCACCGTAGCGGGGCGTAATCTTTTGCAGACAGCTGTACCGACGTTGCCTAAACCTGCTTCAACACTACCACCTTTACCTCCTCTTCCAACACTGCCACAACCCACTTTACCAAACTTGCCAACCAACCAGCCATCGCTGCCTAAACCCACAACACAGCTGCCTCCACTGCCAAGTTTCCCCACTATGCCAACTATCCCTAAGGTTACATTGCCTCCATTGCCAAACTTCCCCTCAGGGATCCCTACTACAATTCCCTCCATCCCATTTCTCTCCCCACCACCTTCAGCCACTAGTCCTTAAATATGTTCACATGCAGTACGTACCGGTCGGGTGCTGTCAAGTTGTTCAATCTTTTATCTGAATTAGTATGGTTTGTTATTTGTATGGTATTGTATACGTATGTCTTAATAATATGTATTTTATGGTTTGATCATAGGTCATTTGCTTAATTAAACTCATTCTATATATATGAAGTTTTATTTCAAAGTGTCGTTACAAATATACTATAAGAGCCGAGTTTGCTCGTTTTTTCAAGTTTTCATGTCTCTTAAACCTATCTTATATGAAGTGAAGTGCTATATGTTTGGCTTACACAGCTGCCTGCAAGGCTTGTCATTATGCACGTTGTAGTTTTTGAGAATGAAAGAATTGGAAGGGGAATAAAGAACAAGATTATCCTTAAAGAAGTAATTTTTAAGTACTGTTCACAATAGCTGCTATTTCCCACAAATTGGACAAGACTTGAGGTTTCCCTATTCCTTCCTGGTGGATTCCAAAATTGTGTGTTTTAGGTTAACATTTTAGCCATTTAATTGTCACGCTACGTCATTCTTCTTAGATATTCTTTGGTGTTCTCTGACATTTGTAATTTATGACAATTCAATATAAGAAATGGTAATGGGACTTGCTCAAAGGTAATTCAAACTTAATATTAAAGAAAATTTTGGTTATAAATATTAAGGATATAGTGAATGAGTTATTTCCTTTTTGGGGTTGGTCAAGTGAATTTAAATTTGGGAGCTGGACTCTGAGGCCCAATAGTGGGGCCTGAAATAATTCAAAACCCACCCATATAGAAAGCCAATGAAAAAACCCAAAGTCCATGTTCAAAAACAGAACAGCACTAAAAAAAGCCTATAATTTACAACATTGCCACCAAATGAAGCCCAAACCCTCAAAATATCCAAACTAAATTACAACTTTGCCACCACATTTTCAAAACAAAAACCCAAGCTGAAGCCCAGCCCAAGTTTCACTAAAAAGAATATGGATATCAATGAAGTTGAAAAAAAAAAAAAAAACAATAATTATTACACTTTAACTAAATGGCAATATCACCATATTCAAATGCAACTTATAATCCGAAGACAACTTATATCTAAAGGAAACTTATAATCCGAAAGCAACTTATAATCCAAAGGCAATTTATATTTGAACGAAACTTTTAATCCAATGGCAAATTATCATCGAAGGTAACTTATTATCGGCATGAAACTTATAATCCGAAAGCAACTTATATCAAAAGGCAACTTATAATTCGAATGCAAGTTATTATCGGAAGGCAACTTATTATCCAAAGGCAACTTATAATCCGAAGGCAACTTAGGCCTCCTCTAACCTATTTGGTCCTAAGCCCAAATTTCCCTCCTCCAAAATGTAACTATTTGGGTTTTGCTCGGACTCAAACCGTTTTTAACTCTATAACCCTTCAAACCCAAATTTTAAGTCCGCAACTTTATTAAATTGTTTAAGAATCGTTTAAGTCTAATTTTTTTTTTTAATGGATAACTTTTCTTCAACAAGAATGAAAGGAGATTAATGAAATTGACAAAGGAAAAATAAATTGAGAAATAGAAAAATATTTTGGTAAATTACTTGAGAAATGGGTGGGTATTTATGGAGTTTGGAGTGAGTTTTGGGATTGAATCTGATTTAGATTAATTTAAAATATTTTTGACTATTTGATTTAAATTTCAACCGTTGAAATTTATTTTTTTTACCATTAAAATAGCTTGGATTTAATCTACATCGTTGATTTAAGTTACTGTTGAAAAACAAAAGGAGATATTTAAATTGTGCCATTAGATTCCAACGACAACATCACCAGCTTTTGGCACGTGGCATGATAGCTTCTGCAACATAGCAGTGGTGGGCCCCATTATTTCCTCCTTGCACATGGGCTACATCATGGCTCAGTGGGCTCCATAAAAAAAAAAAAAATTCCAATCTATGCAATAGTTGGACTTGTATCTGCCCCCCTCCTCCCCCCACTTCCCCCGCCGCCACCCCCCCTCCCCCCAAATTTTGAGTTTTTCGAAATTTTAGTCCCTTACTTTTCTTGGGTTGGAAGAGGAATTTGGTTAAAATTTAGGATTTTTTGGGTTTGGCCTACTCAGTTGGAGATGGCCTTATTATTCGAAGGCAACTTAATTCAAAGGCAATTTATATATGAATGCAACTTACATCCGAAGGCAACTTATAATCCTATCGCAACTTATAATCCAATAACCTTAAGGACCAATTGTATCACAATAAAAGCTTAAGGACTAAAAGTGATTTTTTCGCGTACCTCAGAAACTATATTTGTGATAAGAAGCATATTTTAAAACTAGAAGTATTGAGTCATTTAGCTATAGCTAACCAACCACACCGAAGTCAACAACTTTCAGAGACTTTTTTTCATTGGCGGATGGACAAAGGTGAACTAACAACTAGTACAACACCTAGACCTCAAATGGGTCGTCAAGTTTTCCTAACCACATCTCAGTAAATCAATAACAACACAACCATACATAGTTTCCCTTACTGATGGGGAGATAGTATCTCAAACACGAACCTCCGACAAAACTACACCAACACTAGAAATATAGAACGAACACTCACAATTTGCGGCTAAACTTAGCTACGTTTTCTGAATAAATTCTGTAATTCAATATGCCCAATTAGTCTACAAGAAAAGGTTTAAATAACAACTACATCCTAAGAATATAAGGAAATATAATTCTAGTACAATTAGGAAAACCAAAACAGAAGGAAAATATAAAAGGAAGTAAATCAGCAATAGGAAAGGTCTCCTAATTTATTTTGGGCAATAATCTTTAAGGTAATTAGGAGGCTTGACTTATCTCTTGGGCTTCCCTAGTTTGTCTTGGGATGCTCCTGCATCAGACTCCTCGGGTTGGAAAGGACTCAACCTCGAGTCAAAATCTGAGGCTCTGTTCTCACCATAGTAAGCTTGTAAGTCAGAGATGTTGAATGTAGGTGAGACACCAATGTCATTCGGCAACTCAAGTACATAAGCATTTTGACCAGCCCTTTTCAATATTTTGTATGGTCCACCACCTCTATTATGCAATTTACCATATTTTCCACGAGGAAATCTCTCCTTTCTTAAGTTGATCCACACTAAATCTCCTTCTTGGAACTCCTTGTAATGCCTATGTTTATCAGCAATCCCTTTATACTTTGTCTTGCTCTTTTTAAGTCGAAGACTAACACGTTCATGGACCTTCTTGATATGATCAACCATGTCATTGGCATCCCCACTAAAATGGTTCTCTACCGGCAAAGGAATTAAGTCAATTGGACTAGAAGGGTTGCGACCATAGACAACTTCAAATGGGCTCATTCCAATGGTTCTATTTTTTGACTGGTTATATGCAAATTCTGCATGTGGTAGAACATCAATCCAACCCGTTTTATTTCTACTAACCAAAGATTGCAATAAGTTACCAAGGGTCCTATTGACAACCTTAGTCTGACCATCCGTTTGGGGATGATGTGCATTGCTAAATTGGAGCCGAGTCCCCATCTTAGGCCACAAAGTCCTCCAAAAATGTCCCACAAATTTGGTGTCTCTATCTGATGTAATTGTAGTAGGAATCCCATGCAATTTGACAATCTCCTGAAAATAAATATAAGCAATATTGCTAGCGTCCATGGTTGTTTTACAAGGAACAAAATGGGCCATCTTCGAAATGCGATCAACAACTACCATGACTGAATCGAATCCTTGTTTTGTCTTCGGAAGGCCAACAACAAAATCCATGCTAATGTCTTCCCACGGTGCCTGTGGCTCTGGCAAAGGAGTATAAAGCCTCGTGTTCTGACTACGACTCTTGGCCAAGTGGCAAGTCCTGCATTTTTGTATGTATCTCTCCACGTCTCTTCACAACTTGGGCCAATGAAATTTGTTCTCTACAAGATCAATTGTTTTGTCTCGTCCAAAGTGTCCTCCAAGGCCTCCCCCATGTTGCTCCTCAATTATCCATAACCGTAAAGAACAATCAGGAATGCATAATTTGCTCCCCTTGAGCAAATATCCATATTGAATATGGTAATTGTACTGAATTATTTTGCACACATTCGGACCAGATTTCACCAAATTCTTTGTCTCCATTATATAACTCCTGCAATTGCTCAAAGCCCTCCACTCTAATTTGCATAACATATAATAAGGCCACCTTGTGACTTAAAGCATATGCTACCTTATTGTGGATTCCCGCCTTGTGTTTAATCACAAAATTGTACTCCTGCAATTCTTCCACCCATCTGGCATGTCTCCGATTCAGTTTGTGTTGCCCATTGGTAAACCTCAATGCTTCATGATTAGAGTAAAGGATAAATTCCTTGTAAATTAGATATTGCCTCCATTGTCTAAGAGATTGCATAATGGCATAAAACTCAATATCATAAGTGGTTTAGCGTTGTCTAGTGTCATTGAGTTTTTCACTAAAGAAGGCAACTGGTCTTCCCTCCTGGCTAAGAACAGCTCTAATCCCAACTTTGGATGCATCACAATCTACCTCAAAAACCTTTTGGTAATCTGGTAGAATCAATAATGGTGCTTCAGTCATAGCTTTCTTTATGACTTGAAAGCTCTTCTCTGCAGTTTCAGTCCATTTGAAAATATTATGCTTCATAATCAGTCAAGGGCGCCATAATAGAACTGAAATTTCTGATAAATCTTCGGTAGAATGAAGCTAAGCCATGGAAACTTCGCACCTCATGGACATATTGTGGTATAGGCCACTCTTGTATTGCTTCAATTTTTTTTTATATCCATTTTAATACCATATGATGATATCACATACCCAAGAAAAATTAAGCTATCTGTCAAAAATTCACACTTCTTCAAATTGGTAGAGAGTTGCTGCTCCCGTAAAACTTCAAAATTGGTAGAGAGTTGAACAACATTATGACTATAAACCAGAATATCGTCAAAGTAAACAACTACAAACTTCCCAATAAAAGGACGAAATACCTGGTTCATGAGTCTCATAAATGTGCTAGGAGCATTTGTCAATCCCAATGGCATCACCAACCATTCAAATAAACCATCCCGAGTTTTAAAGGCTGTCTTCTATTCGTCACCGGGCCTCATTCGTATTTGGTGGTATCCACTCCTTAAGTCTATTTTCGAAAATATTTTTGCTCCCGACAAGTGTCCAACATATCATTGAGACGAGGAATTGGAAATCTGTACTTCACAGTGATCTTGTTTATTACCCGACCGTCGACGCACATACGTCAAGTCCCATCTTTTTTTGGAGCAAGCAATGCAGGTACTGCACACGGGCTCATGCTCTCTCGAATAACCCCTTTCTTCAACAATTCTATCACTTGCCTATTCAGCTCCTCGTATTCTAATGGGCTCACCCGATAATGAGCTTTATTTAGGAGAGTTGAACCTGGAATCAAATCTATGCAATGCTGGATGTCTCGCATAGGAGGTAACCCAGCGGGGAATTCTTCAGGAATAACATCATTGAATTCCTGCAAAAGAGGTGTTAATTCTTTAGGAAAATTAAGAACATTTGGATTTGACTCTTTCACATCAGCATGTACATATCGCCACTCTACTCCGCTTCTTTTAGGAATTTTCCTTTGGTTAGAAAGCTTCCAGCACCAATTTTCGTGGATTTGACATTAAATTTGGCTTGGGAGGGGCCTAAAATAACCTTCGTACCATCTTTGATGAAGGTATATGTATTTTTGTATCCATCATGTGTGGCCTTGCAATCAAATTGCCAAGGTTTCCCCAATAGTATGTGGCACGCATCCATTGGAATTACATCACACCATTGAGAATCCTGATACTTTTGCCCGATGGAGAATGTCACTAGGCAACGTTGATTCACCACAACTTCATTCCCTTTTTTGACCCAAGACAGCTTGTATGAGATTGGCTTCTTTTCAGTCTTCAAATTCAGTTTATCAACCATCTCCTGTGAAACAATGTTTTCACAACTACCACTATCAATAATAACACTACATACCTTTCCATGAGAGGTACACTTGGTATGGAATATATTATTCCGAAGCTAATCTGAGTTCTCCTCCACCTGGGCGGCATTCATGATCCTTCGAATCACCAAGGACTCTCCATGGTCACTCCATGTGATCTCTTCTTCTTCATTGTCCCCATAATTATCAAATATGGGCAGCATCTCTTTTGACATACCACTGGATTCGCCCAATTCCTCAACCAAACTTACAATTTTTCGGTTAGGACATTCAGAGGCAATATGTCCTATGCCAGAACATTTGAAACACTTGATCCCCTTCGGTTTGCTGGCAGTAAAGTGCTCTGTTGCATTGGTCTTGGGTGCTTCATGCTTCCCTGGCTCAGAATTTGATGAGCCTTTAGTTATCCAAGAATTTTTTTGCTCAGAACCCTCTATTCTAGTACGCCTTGATCGTGTCTTCATTTGTTTCTCTACTTGTATGGCTAACTTGAAGACTTCATCATAACTCCAATATTGCTGTAAACCACCACATCATGAATTTCTCTACGCATCCCTCTAAGATAACGTGCGACTGTGTGTTCTTCTTCTTTGACGAGTCCGCATCTCATGGTTAAGAGATCAAATTCTTCAGTATATTCCTCAATAGCCCGATTTCCCTGTCGCAGATTATGAAGTTTCAGGAAGTTTGCTTGAAGGTAGTTTTCTGGCAAAAATTTTCTCTTGAGCTCTTTCTTCATTTTCTCCCAGGTTTTAATGTTGGATTTCTCGGTATGGTCACATTGAGTCTTTAGCTGCTCCCACCATGCAGAGGCATTCCTCTTCAATTTAATGGCCACGATCTTAACTTTCTTCTCATCCGGCACCTCTTTGTAGTTAAATATATGCTCAACGGTATTGAGCCAATCAACAAAGTCATCAGGTTGCATCTTTCCCTCAAACTCTAGTAGGTCTATTTTCATGTCAAAATTTTGACCATAATGATCTCGTCCCCTTTGCACACCTTCCATCGGCATATTGTTGTAAAAGGGATTTTCGTCTCCCTCCCCGTCGGAACTCTCACCACCATGGCTTTGAGTCTCGATGTGAGCGACACGATCAGTGAGTTGTTGAATCATTCTTTTAATTTCATCCATGTCGTTTGTAGCGTTACGGCCCTCTATTCGGACACCACCCCGACCACGCCTGTGATGAGCCATGAAGGCTTCTCTCCACCCACAAGAACCAAAGCGTTGATACCAAATTGATGGGGAGATGGTATCTCAAACACGAACCTCCGACGAAACTATACCAACACTAGAAATATAGAATGAATACTCACAATTTGCGGCTAAACTTAGCTGCATTTTCTAAATAAATTCTGTAATTCAATCTGCCCAATTAGTCTACAAGAAAATGTTTAAATAACAACTACATCCTAGGAATATAAGGAAATATAATTTTAGTACAATTAGGAAAACCAATACATAAGGAAAATATAAAAGGAAGTAAATCAGCAGTAGGAAAGGTCTCCTAATTTATTTTGAGCAATAATCTTTGAGGTAATTAGGAGGCTTGACTGATCTCTTGGGCTTCCTTAGTTTGGCTTGGGATGCTCCTGCATCACTTACTATATAAACCCACACAAAACAAACTGATTATCCAAATCAAACTCATACTCCTTTCAAATACTACTTCGAATTTTTTGAGAGAATTTGAATCAATGGCCTCTTGCAAGTATTTCTTCTTAGTTGTCTTCATTCTCTTGTGCTCCTCAAGCATCCATGTGGCTGTAGTGGCGCGCAATATCTTTTGCAGACAAATACTGCACCAACTTTCCCTAAACTTGCAACATCACAGCTGCCACCTTTGCCTTCTCTTCCAACACTGCCACAACCCACATTGCCAAACTTGCCAAACAGCCAACCATCTCTACCTAAACCTGCAATGCAGCTGCCTTCACTTCCCAGTTTCCCTATTATGCCAACTATCCCTAAGATTACACTGCCTTCATTGCCAAACTTTCTGTCAGGATTTCCAATCAATCCCTATATTCCTCTCCCACTACTACTACCCCTTAAACAATATGCTCATGGCTTGCAGCCCCTCTACCACCCTATTAAATAGTGTGGTGTGAAATTTATGCATCGATTGTGTTGGGAAAGATTGCGAAAAATCAAAGAGCCAATAAATAAATATGGCATTCCCAGGATCTGACTTCTCTCAGCCTTGTATAAATAAAATGGGCAAAAAATAACACTTTATCTTCCACTAAGAAAAATAATGGGAATACAATAATAATCTCACCAAACACCGGTGGCTAAACTCTCTCCTGATTTTTCCCTCTCACACAAGTGAGGTTTTCTTATCTCTCAAAACTATTTAAGTTTTGGTTTTCTAAGGGATGATTTGAACTGAAAGAAGGCAGCTGCTTTTATAGCCAACGTTCCTAACAAATTGGTGGCCTTGCATGAGAGAGAGTTTTTCTCATTTTCTCTTCCATTCGTTTTCTTCAAATTTTCCCTTCCTTTCTTTTATTTTATTTTAATATTTATTTTCCTTATTTTTTCTCTCCTCCACTAATGAGGGAAACCCATCAATCTCCCCATCCAGACTTAGGTGAAAGGCTCTAGCAGTCCAGCTGCTCTTCTACAAAATTCGTACTTGTCCTTAGGTAAGGACTTGGTCATCATATCTGAACTATTGTCATCAGTATGGATTATCTCAAGCTGTAATTGCTTTGACTCCAACACATCATGTATCCAGTGATATCGCACATCAATGTGCTTCGACCGCGAGTGAAAACACGGATTCTTGCTCAAGTGGATCGCACCCTGACTATCGCAATGCAAAATGTATTTGTGCTGCTCTTGCCCTAATTCTTGTAGGAATCTCTTCATCCAGAGCATTTCTTTGCATGCTTCAGTAGCTGCAATAAACTCTGCCTCTGTAGTTGATAGAGCAACACATTTCTGTAACTTTGGTTGCCACAAAACTGCTCCCCCTGAAAATGTATTTAGGTATCCTGAAGTATATTTTCTGGAATCAAGATCTCTTGCCATGTCTGCATCTGTGTAGCCAATCAATTCAGGTTTTCCACCTCCAAAGCACAAACTCATTTTGGAAGTACCCTTGAGATATCTGAGAATCCACTTCACAGCATTCCAATGCTCTCTGCCTAGTTTAGACAGGAATCTGCTTACAACGCCAACTGTGTGCGTTATGTCTGGCCTCGTGCAAATCATTGCATACATCAGACTACCAACAACTGAGGAATATGGCACCATAGCCATGTTTTCTTTTTCTTTCTCACATGTGGGACTCTGCTTTGAACTAAGCTTAAAGTGACTAGGAAATGGAGTAGAAACTGATTTTGCTTTATCCATGTTAAACCGCTTTAGTGCCTTCTCGATATAACTTTCTTGTGATAACCTCAACTTCCGATTTTTTCTATCACGGGATATACTCATACCGAGGATTCGTTTTGCGGGTCCTAAGTCTTTCATAGCAAAAGACTTGCTCAACTCTTTCTTCAGCTTGCTAATCTTGTCACTGTTTTGTCCTACGATCAACATGTCATCGACATAGAGAAGAAGTATGATGAATTCACCATCATCAAATCTTTTCACAAATACACAATGGTCTGAAGTAGTCCTTCGATATCTGTGTTCAATCATGAAGGAATCAAACTTCTTGTACCATTGTCGAGGCGCCTGCTTGAGTCCATATAACCTCTTCTTCAACCGACATACCAAATCTTCTTTTCCTTTGACTTTGAATCCTTCTGGCTGTTCCATGTAGATTTCTTCTTCAAGATCTCCGTGAAGAAAAGTTGTCTTCACATCTAGCTGTTCGATCTCGAGATTCAGGCTTGCAGCCAAACTGAGTACAACCCGTATGGATGACATCTTCACTACGGGTGAGAAAATCTCTTCAAAGTTAATTCCTTTCTTTTGATTAAAACCTTTCACAACTAGTGTAAGAGCCCAAAACAAAATATCTAAAAAGAAAGAAAATATCTAAAAAGTAAGGAAAATATCTTTTAGTGAAAAGACCATATTGCCCTTGCATTAATAATGGGGGAAAATTTGACTTTTTGATCGAAAAAGAATTTGGGAATCCTGCTTGC
>NC_047657.1:7818457-7915035 GCF_902201215.1 Prunus dulcis
TGATGGAACTAAAACGCCCTGCAAGCACTGTGAAAAACTGCACTATGGCAAGTGCTGGTTTGAAGGAAAACCAAAATGCAGAGGATGTGGAAAGTTTGGTCACATGGTTAGAAATTGCCATGACAATCATCCTGTGCAGAAGGTGAATTATGCCAATCAGGTTGAAGAAACTGGAACATTGTTTTATGCATGCAATGCTGTGACAGATGTGAAATTGAACAATTCTTGGTATGTGGACAGTGGTTGTAGCAACCACATGACTGGAGATGAAAGGCTACTGATAGATATTCGAAGGGATGTAACTTCCAAGGTGAAAATGGGGACTGGAGAGACAGTTCAAGTTGCAGGAAAAGGTACACTTGTGATAGAAACCAAGACAGGCAGAAAACACATTCAAGAAGTGATGTTGGTGCCTGGTTTAGAAGAGAACTTGCTCAGTGTTGGTCAGATGATGGAACATGGGTATTGTTTAGTATTTGGAAAGAGAATGGTGACAATTTTTGATGATTGGTCACTGCAAAATCCTATAGCTAAGGTTCCAATGACTAGCAATAGGTGTTTCTCTCTCACAATGGTACCTGCTACTCAGTTGGTGTTGAGAGCAAGTGTGACTCACAGTTTGCAGACTTGGCATAAAAGGCTGGGTCATCTTAATGATCAAAGCATCAAGATGCTAGCAAATCAAGACATGGTTCATGGACTGCCTAGTCTGGAGAAGGATTTAGCAGTGGGTGAAGGCTGCAAGCTGGGAAAGCAACATAGAGACTCATTTCCTGCAGAATCTACTTGGAGAGCTCAGTTTCCACTTGAATTAGTTCACACTGACATCTGTGGTCCAATGCAGATTGCATCAATGTCAGAAAACAGATATTTCCTGTTATTCATTGATGACTATACAAGAATGGCTTGGGTTTATTTTCTCAGAAATAAATCCAATGCTTTTGAATGTTTCAAGAAGTTCAAAGCAATGACAGAATTGCAGAGTGGACACAAAGTGAAATCACTTAGAAGTGATAGAGGTGGAGAATTCATGTCAAATGAATTTCTTACATACTGCAGTGAGGCTGGAATACAAAGACAACTGACAGTGGCATATTCTCCTCAGCAAAATGGTGTTGCTGAGAGGAAGAACAGGACAGTGATTGAGATGGCAAAGTCTATGCTACATGAAAAGAGTCTTCCTTATGAGTTTTGGGCAGAAGCTGTTCATACAGCAGTCTACCTTCTCAACAGGTGTCCTTCTAAATCTCTTGAGAAAATGACACCATTTGAGGTCTACACAGGAAGAAAGCCAGGTATTGCACACTTGAAAGTGTTTGGATGCCTATGTCATGTGCTTATTCCTTCTGTTTTGAGACACAAGTTGGAAGAAAACAGTCACAAATGCATTTTTGTGGGCTATGGAGTGTGTGAAAAAGGTTATAGACTGTATGATCCTAAGACAAGAAAGATTATCTTGTCTAGGGATGTCTATTTTGATGAAGAAGCCTCATGGAAATGGGAGAATCCTAGCAATGCAGATGTGGGAGTACCTATGCCAGATGGAAATCAAGATACTGCAGAAACTGAACAGAGGGTATTAGATGATCACTCTCAGTTCTTGGATACTCAAATGCAGATGGAAGAAGAAATTGCACCTCAAGGGGAAGAAATGCTTGAAGAGACTCAAAGGCTTGATCACACACCTCACAAGTGGAGGAGTATTAATGACATCATGGCACAATGCAACATGTGCATTGTAGAACCTGACAGCTTTGAAGAAGCAGATTTGGATGAATCATGGAGATGTGCAATGGAGGCTGAATTGGAGATGATTGAGAAGAACAATACTTGGAAATTAGTTGACAGGCCATCTAACAAACCAGTAATTGGTGTTAAGTGGGTCTACAAGGTCAAACTGAACCTAGATGGCACTGTGCAGAAGAATAAAGCTAGGCTTGTGGCTAAAGGCTATTCACAGAAGCCTGGAATCGACTATAATGAGACATTTGCCCCTGTGGCAAGACTTGACACCATCAGAACTTTGATAGCCCTTGCAGCACAAAAGGAATGGAACCTATTTCAACTAGATGTGAAGTCTGCCTTTCTCAATGGCATTCTAAAGGAGGAAGTTTATGTTGAACAACCTCAAGGATATGTTCAAGAGAGCAAGGAAACCAAGGTGTACAGGTTGAACAAGGCTCTATATGGACTGAAACAAGCCCCAAGGGCCTGGTATGATGAAATAGATGCCTATTTCAACACTGCAGGTTTCAAGAAAAGCTTAAGTGAAGCTACTCTCTATATCAAAACAAGTGACACCTCAGGTATTATCATTGTCTCACTCTATGTAGATGACATTATATATACTGGAAGCTGTCCTAAAATGCTTGAAGAATTTAAACAAGATATGATGCAACACTATGAGATGACAGACTTGGGTCTGTTGCATCATTTTCTTGGCATGGGAGTGGAACAAACTGATAAGCATATTTTCATTCATCAAAAGAAATATGCCATGAAAATTCTTGAGAAGTTTGGAATGAGCGACTGCAAGTCAGTAGCAATTCCATTAGTGGTGAATGAGAAATTGTGTAGAGAAGATGGGAGTGAAGCAGCAGATGAAAGTGAATTCAGACAGATTGTAGGAAGTCTCCTTTATCTGACTGCCACAAGACCAGATGTCATGTTTGCATCTAGCTTGCTTGCTAGGTTTATGCACAATCCCTCAAAGAAACACATGGGAACTGCTAAAAGGGTGCTGAGATACATTCAAGGCACATTGGATTTTGGAATTGAGTTTGCAAAGGGGAAGACAGCTACTCTAATTGGGTACTGTTACAGTGACTGGGCTGGGAGTGAGGATGATATGAGGAGCACCTCAGGATATGCCTTCACACTAGGTTCAGGCATGTTCTCTTGGGCTTCCATCAAGCAAAACACAGTTGCTCTATCTACAGCCGAAGCTGAGTATGTGAGTGCTGCAGAAGCAACTTCACAAGTTAAGTGGCTGAGATTTGTGCTTGAAGATTTTGGTGAAGAACAGATAGAAGGGACTCAAATTCTATGTGATAACACCTCAGCAATTGCAATGGCAAGGAATCCAGTTCATCACCAAAAGACAAGACACATCAGCAGAAAATTTCATTTTATAAGGGAAGCCATTCAAGCAAAAGAAATTGAACTGGTGTACTGCAAGACAGAAGATCAGATAGCAGACACTTTGACTAAGGCTCTGCCTAAGGATTGATTTGTGAGGCTGAGAAGCCTGCTTGGAGTGAAATCAGCTAAAGGATTAGAAGGGAGTTTTGAAATATAATCCTCCTGCAGATTTCTTAGAGCTGAAGTCATATTCTATTTATTCTGTTTTTCTGCTAAGTCTATTTAAATGATGTAATGAGAACCATTAGATCATAGTCTAGGTGGATTCTCTAGCTTAGATTTGGTATGACATGTGTAAGCATCTAATAGGGTGACAGCTGTAATTCTGTTAGAAGAGAATCACATTTCTCTCCTGGCAGTCACACTATGTAAGCTGCAGAATTGACAGATTTCAATAGAACAGTGCATTCTCTATTCTCTCTTCATTCTCTCTAGCTAAATGTTCTAGAATGTGCACCTCTCCCTAATCTGAAAATACAGAGATAAACTCAGAATTCTAACAATATGGGGGACAGGAATAAGAAATCCACAACAAGATATTGATAGCTTTGTTTCTAAACAATAACATACCAGCCATGGACTCTGCGGATCCGGAACATAATGAGAATGTGGCCAAACGCTTTACAAATGCAGCAGCCTTCTGCATGTCATGTTGTCTATCTTCACACAGCATTATCTTCAAAGCTTCAGCTAATACTTCGCCCTGATCTCTGTTCCATGAACACCACCAGTAGGTAATTTTTTTTAGGTAAGTCATTAGTTGAACCCGCCTAGAAAGCATGCATTTATACTAGTCTCTAAGGTGACAGGAAAAATCAATACACCCATTGCAGGAAATAAGCTTATCACAACAAATATTCTTAATAGAAAGATGCAAATTAAGTTCCAGAACTCCAGTAAATATGGGTACAGGAATTTGAGGTTATTTACTTCATAAAATGCATAAAGATACCAACTAGATGCCACAGAAGGTAGAGAAATGTTTTAACACCAAATTTTGGCATTAAAAAGTTTAGTGCAAACCTTCCAGGCCTATATTCAAGTATAATATTGTAAAGCTGAACAAAGAAGTCCTGCAGATCAACATTTAAGGCATCAAGATTGCTCTTCATCACTTTAAATGCAACAATGCAGCAACGGAGGCGCTCAGATACAGTCAAACATTTTGAAGTATTCTCAGAATCGCTACCACCAGAAGCAAGCTTTTTCAGATAGTTTATAAGATCCCCCATGAAATCCATGTCAATTAGATGCGAGAATTTTCCTAATCCTTTCAGACACGGAGCAAGTAAAGGGTGGGGCTCAGATGCACCAGTAGATAAACTAGCATTTGCTTCGGATCTAAATGGAGAATCACAGGAAATTATTCAATACATTTGAAATCTGAAATAAAGGGGAATTGCAAATCCATAAACTACCCAAAGAACAAATTATAAATGATTTCCACTTTCAATCAAGCATATCTATGACAGACTTCAAAACTGAATATATCTCCCATTTCAATCATCACTCTCAAAGTAGCCATTTACTGCTTTTGGATACCTAGTTCCTCAAAGCAAAGCACATGCATATTCATAAACAAGCTTATCTGAGCTTATGCCATTTAAAATATCACTCAGAAGATCATTCATGTTTATGCATTTATCAACGTTATGAATGAACTGTCAAAATATCAAAAGGTAAAAGATAGAAAATTCTAGAAATATGGTTGAACAATATGAAAATTACACGAAAAAAGAACTGTTTCACAATACAGCTATATTTAATGACAACGTAGCTTAAGTGAATTTTATAAAGGACAGAATCAGATACCTACGTTCTTTATGGGCTTATTTGAGCACTTGAGGTACATTCTCTTTAGCGTGATCTGATTGGGAAGGAGTTTTGAGCTAAATTTAAATTATTTCTCGTTAAGCATTTGTAGTTTTTTATGCCAAGATGGACATATTCTCCATCTTTTTTCTTGTACTTAATAGAAGCTAATTTCCAATCAGAAAAATTTACAAATCCTTTTGGTCTTCAATGATACAAAATGTGAAAATTCACTTCTACAAGGAGTTTCTTCCACAATGCATCCATTTACCATATCACACGCTGTATTTACAGAAAAAGTAAACATGAGTGCCCCATAGTGCCCATAGACAGAGAAGCCAGTTTTTCCTGATACCATGTGATCAGTGGTCTCTCAAGTCTTAAAACTCATGTATGCTAATTTATATGCTTAGTTTACAAACTTGTAAATCTTCTCTTTAAAAAATTAAAATTATTTGTACAGACTACACATAGTGAGCAATCTGCTCCTTCTTGCTCTGGTTTGTCTTTTAAGCTAAAGCAAATTCATAGGATATCACAGATCCAAAGTTATCAGAATCATGATGCGCAAACAAACCTGGAAGCTGATGACTGCATTGTATGTTTCAATATGCGAAAATATGTTTCAAATACAGCAGAAAGTGCCTCTGTCTGCATTCCTCTCCGCTCCATAACATCTGGGGCCAAAGCAACAGCCTTGTAATCAGCAGCAACCTGTGTATAGCATTACAAAATTCAATAGGTTGAGAGGAAAAACCACTGAAACAAGCAAGATCAAGAAGTCAATGGATTTTGCAAAACAGAAAAACACCTCCTCTCTTGTCTTCGTCAATAACTCTTGCCTACTCCTTTTTTTGTCATTTTCCTTCAATTGACGTGCCTCCTCATAATGCTTTTTCTTCTTACTTTTCTTGCTTTGTGGTTTATGTTTCTCATCATTTCTTGCAGCCTTCCCAAGATCCTCATCGAATGACAGAGACAAGAAAACCTGCAGAAGTACTAACAATAATAAGCATGGAGGAAAAACAAAATCCACACGAGTTCTTATTATACAATATGATTCCATCACGAAATTCATCTTCCCACTATTTGTAGATTACTAGGCAGAAAAGCAACAATTTCCTATCCACATTCATTTGTTTATGTGAACCTGTGTATGACACAAGTTATGGTAACATATACACTTTCAACTGACAATATGCATTATGCATTGCAGCAAAATTACCAGAGAAAAGCTATATCCATATACATTTCTGTACCGTAAAACAGTAAAGCTCCTTTTAAACAAAACTCAAGAAATCTGCCATCTAGTTGGCTGAGCATGGAGTCCAACGGTAGATGACGGACATAAGGAAATAAAACCTTTATCTTAACTCAATATAACCCTGATTGTATCCCTATAAACTACAGCATTTGATCAATAATTTTCTTTCGGCAGAGAGATATATGGTTAGGCAAAATGGTCCAGTATTGAGTTGATCGGCACAAAAATTGGTTAAAACAACATAAATAACAAATAGATAAGTAATCTCATGCCTCCACAGAGTCAGGGTGTAATTGGCAATTATGAGCTTTCACATGATCCTCAATTAATCGAACAGCCTCCACAGTTGCTTCTGTTGAAATGTAAATTCTGTTACTGGTTTAAGTTTGTCAGTTGACAGGTGTAAGGCTTAGATTAGTTTCTAGAGTGTAGGTCTCATAGGTCCTAGCTCATGCCAAGTGTGCAGCTCATATTGCTGACACTAAATTGTATGGCTGAGATCATATTCTCTGCTGTACAAATGGAATGTTCTGTTAGAAATGAAATCAGTGTGTGCATTGCATGATTACAATAATTTTCTCTCAGGAAACAGATTCTCTCCCTCTCTCTCTTTCTCTCTACAACTTTGTCTCATATACTTTGTGTGCAAGAAATCTACTATTATATAGAAACTTCAACATGGTATCAGTAGCCAAGGTTCTGATCTGAGACTGGTCGTAGTGAAATCAATCCAGCTGAAGGTAGCATTATCTAGTCTCACATGGCTGGATCTAGCATGAGTGAGCTTCGTGCTCCCATCTTCAATGGAAGCAACTACGATTTCTGGAGAATAAAGATGTGCACAATCTTCAAATCTCACAAGCTGTGGGATATGGTTGAGAATGGATATGAGCAACCTGTGAAGAAGGAAGAAGGAGAAGCTCTGACAGCAGCTCAAAAGCTTGTTTTGGAAGAAAATATTGCCAAAGATGCTAAGGCATTGGGTTTGATCCAGAATGCAGTTTCTGATGATATTTTTCCCAGAATTGCTTTGAAGGAATCAGCCAAGGAAGCATGGGAAATCCTGCAGCAAGAATTCAGAGGAGACAAGAAGGTAAGATCTGTGAAACTTCAAGCTCTTAGGAGAGAATTTGAATACACTCGTATGCATGATGATGAATCATTGTCTGGATATGTCACTAAACTACTTGAGCTAGTAAATCAAATGAAGGCTTATGGTGAAGAATTAACTGAACAGAGAATTGTTCAGAAACTCTTGATTAGTTTATCCAGAGAATATGATTCCATTGCTGAGGTTATAGAGGAGACAAAAGATACAGAAACTATAGGGGTTCAAGAGGTTATAGGATCTCTAAAATCTCATGAACAAAGGCTGCAGAGGCATAATGAGAGAGTGACTGAGAAGGCTTTCTCTAGTTTGAATGTGAGCTCTAAAGATCAGTCTAACACAGGGCAGGCAGGGGGTTCCAAATCCAAAAAGAATTGGAAATCTCAGAAAGGGAAGAAGTGGGACTCAAAGTCTGAAAACAATTTTAAAAAGGAATGTCAGACTGAGGGAGCAAAGGTGCCTTGCAAAACCTGTGACAAATTGCACTATGGTGTCTGCTGGTTTAAAGGCAAACCTAAATGTTATAAATGTGATAGGTTTGGTCATATAGCCAAAGACTGCAAGGGAAACCCAGAAGCTGCTAACTATGCATCACACAAGGAGGAAGAAGGCAACATGTTCTATGCTTGTCATGCTGCTGCCATAGTGAAAAATAATGGTGTGTGGTATGTGGACAGTGCATGCAGCAACCACATGACTTCACAAGCATCCCTTCTAGTCAATATTGACACCAAAGTCACTGCAAAGGTAAAAATGGGCATTGGAGACTTAGTGGAAGCAACTGGAAAAGGAACTTTGGTGATTGACACTAAAGCTGGGCCTAGATATATCAAAGAGGTTATGCTTGTACCAGGATTGGCTGAAAACTTACTTAGTGTAGGTCAAATGGTAGAGCATGGCTACTATCTTGTCTTTGGTGATTCTATGGTTGAAATATTTGATGACAGGTCAATGGAGAATCTGCTGGCAAAGGTTTCCATGACAGGAAACAGATGCTTCCCACTGTCATTGAAATATGCAAATTCAGTGGCTATGAAAGCAACAATTGAAGAATCCACTTGGGATTGGCATAGGAGGTTTGGCCATTTGAATATGCAGAGTCTGAAGTTGTTACAACAACAGGAGCTGGTCTATGGTCTGCCTGAAATTGGAAATGCAAACAGAATTTGCCAAGACTGTGCAATTGGAAAATCCCACAGAGAGGCTTTTGGTAAAGAGAAAATTTGGAGAGCTAGTTTACCTCTGGAGCTGGTTCATTCAGATGTTTGTGGTCCAATGCAGACCACATCAATAGGTGGAAACAAATATTTTTTGACTTTCATTGATGACTGCACCAGAATGTGCTGGGTGTACTTCATGCAATTCAAGTCAGAAGTTTTTAATATTTTCAAGAAATTTAAGGCGATGGTAGAACTACAAAGTGGATACAAACTGAAGAAACTTAGGAGTGATAGAGGTGGGGAATATACCTCTGCTGAATTTCTGCAGTTTTGTGAAGAAATTGGGTTGGAAAGACAACTAACCGTGGCCTATTCACCTCAGCAAAATGGGGTTGCTGAGAGAAAGAACAGGACCATTGTTGAGATGAGCAAGACAATGATGAAAGAGAAGAAACTACCATACAAATTTTGGGGAGAGGCAGTGAATACAGCTGTCTATATCCAGAATAGATGCCCCACAAAAGCTTTAGATAATGTCACTCCATTTGAAGCTTTTAGTGGAAGAAAGCCTGGGGTTAAACACTTAAAAGTGTTTGGTTCTCTATGTTTCTGTCATGTGCCTAATCAGTTGAGGTCTAAACTGGAAGATGCAGCTGTTAAGTGCATTTTTGTTGGCTATGGCAAATGTGAAAAGGGATACAAAGTGTACAATTTGCAAACCAACAAGATCACTACATCTAGAAGTGTGATCTTTGATGAGAACTCACTATGGGATTGGGACACTCAAACTGTTGATTCTGTCACAGTTCAGATGAGGTCTGAAGACACTTTCAGAAGTAGTGAAGAGGAGCATGAAGAAACAATGATAGACATTCCCAGTCCACCTCAAGTAACTACAGCTGCTACTAATGTTGCTTCACCAAGTGATTCTCCAAGTTCTACACCTGTAAAGCTTAGAGACATCACTGAGATTTATGCTAGATGCAATATGAGCATCATTGAGCCAGAGAACTTTGCTGAAGCATCAAAGGATAAAGCTTGGCAAAAGGCAATGGAAGCAGAAATGGAAATGATTGAGAAAAATGAGACTTGGGAACTAGTTGATAGACCAAGTGATAAACCTGTGATTGGTGTGAAATGGGTTTATAAGACCAAATTGAACCTTGATGGCTCAATACAGAAGCATAAAGCTAGGCTGGTGGTCAAAGGCTATGCACAAAAGCCTGGAATCGACTTTAATGAGACTTTTGCTCCTGTGGCCAGACTTGACACAATTAGAACTCTCATAGCTTTGGCAGCTCAAAAGGGGTGGAAATTATACCAGTTAGATGTCAAGTCTGCATTCCTAAATGGTGTGCTTAAGGAGGAAGTCTATGTAGATCAACCGGATGATTTTGTAACTACAAACTATGAAGACAAAGTGTACAAGTTGAAGAAAGCCTTGTATGGTTTGAAACAGGCTCCAAGGGCCTGGTATGAGGAAATCAATGCCTATCTTGTTAGCTGTGGTTATGTCAGAAGCACAAGTGAGGCTACTTTGTATTGCAAGACTAAGGAAGAATCTGGAACTCTAATAGTCTCAATCTATGTTGATGACATTGTGTATACAGGCAGCAGTGAAGAATTAATTGATGAATTCAAGACTGAAATGATGAGAAGGTATGAAATGACTGATCTAGGCCTTTTATATCATTTCCTTGGTATGGCAGGGATTCAAACTGAATCCTGCATTTTCATAAATCAAAAGAAGTATGCTCTGACTTTGCTGGACAAGTTTGGTTTGAAGCAATGTAAGCCGGTCAGTACTCCTCTGGTGGCAACTGAAAAATTGTGCAAAGATGATGGAAGTGATCCTGCAGATGAGAGTTAGTACAGACATATTGTGGGCAGCCTATTGTATTTGACAGCTACAAGACCAGACATAATGTTTGCAGCTAGCCTATTAGCTAGATTCATGCATTGTCCAACAAAGAAACACTATGGAACAGCCAAGAGAGTGCTGAGGTATATTCAAGGCACCATTGATTTTGGTATTGAATATCAAAAAGGAAAAGAAGCCATTCTAATTGGATATTGTGATAGTGATTGGGGAGGAAGCCAAGATGACATGAGAAGCACCTCTGGCTATGCTTTCTCTTTTGGCAGTGGAGGATTTTCTTGGGCATCAGTCAAGCAACATAGTGTTGCTCTCTCCATAGCTGAGGCTGAGTATGTCAGTGCAAGTGAAGCTACTACACAAGCAATATGGTTGAGGTTTGTTCTAGAGGATTTTGGAGAATTGCAAACTGATGCAACTCCATTAATGATGTACAACACTTCTGCCATTGCAATGACAAGAAATCCTGTTTTCCATCAGAAAACCAAACACATCAACCGCAGGTATCATTTCATCCGAGATGCTTTACAAGATGGAGTGGTGGACTTGAGATACTGCATGTCTGAAGAACAAGTGGCTGACATTTTCACTAAAGCTCTGTCTAAAGACAGGTTTAATTATCTTAGAGGATTGCTTGGTGTTAAACCAGTTAACAATTTAGAAGGGAATGTTGAAATGTAAATTCTGTTACTGGTTTAAGTTTGTTAGTTGACAGGTGTAAGGCTTAGATTAGTTTCTAGAGTGTAGGTCTCATAGGTCCTAGCTCATGCCAAGTGTGCAGCTCATATTGCTGACACTAAATTGTATGGCTGAGATCATATTCTCTGCTGTACAAATGGAATGTTCTGTTAGAAATGAAATCAGTGTGTGCATTGCATCATTACAATCATTTTCTCTCAGGAAACAGATTCTCTCCCTCTCTCTCTTTCTCTCTACAACTTTGTCTCATATACTTTGTGTGCAAGAAATCTACTATTATATAGAAACTTCAACAGCTTCACCACAGTGTTTTCCCTCGTTTGTAAACAGTGACTTGATGGTAGAACAGCATAGTTTCCTGTTAAGAAGTAGTTCATAGTTGGATGAAGTAGTAAAAGAAAACATTGGCTATGATCATGGACACAACTATCATGTGAATAAACCAAGAAAAGTGACATGTATCAACACAGACATGAGAGACGTGTTACACATGGGACATGGACATGAACAACGTGTTAAGTCGACTTCATCCCAAAAATGATGACACATCAATACATCTGCAATCTTTTATATTTATTCAGATATCTGTTCACATTCAAACATATCTTTATACAAGAACAACATTCTTAAAAATAATTATGAAAATTACAACCATGTGTAGTTTTTTTGACAAAAAAGGTCAACACCTTGGCAATGTTGAACTGTTTCTAAGCAAGAGAAGGTGTTTTAACACCCATGCAGTCTGCAGCCAGAAACATCATCAGTCCCTAACCAAGTTTAGAATATTTTTCCTTTGTCAGAGTTTAAATTGAGAATCTAAACAAAGAACAATATTTCCACCTGAATGTTTTGCTCAATCCTAAAGTATAATAAAAGCTGGCTAATGCTCATATTTAGAGTTAAACTGTGTACTGGACTTGAAGATACAATCATTTTACAAATTCTTGCGTCATCCTGACCTTCAAAGACACCTTGTAAGACTATTTATATGTGCTCAGTGTATTCTTCCAGTGAGAATTAATTAAAAAAACAGTAGACATCATGGAACAGAACAGTTGTCATACCCAGGAATAAGGTCTTTATAAACAGCCAACAGAGATAGGAGTCCAAGTTTGACAATGGCATGATTGTTATCTTTACAGATCTGTAATATCTCCTTCAGAGATTTTGTATTGGAAGTTAGATCAGCAAGCAGCGCAATTCCCAGTTCTGCAAGTTTGTTCTTCTTACTTTCAAAGGCTTCATCAGCTGTAAGATCTTCTTTAACCTCAGCCTAACCAAAAATAAATAAATAAATAAATAATAATTTTATATGATACACAGACAATACAGTATACTAAAACTCAGAAGCAAAACAGAAGAATAACCAATCCAATCAGATGATACCAGCACTGCTTCTTGTGGAGTTTGTTCAACTTCGGGTTCAGCCTCTTTCTTACTTTTCTTTAACTTTGCCCTCCTTTCAGCCTTTGTCAGCTTAACTATGCTTTTATCTGCAGCACCACTGGCTTCCTCTTCAGTGGGATCGTTTTCAGATGCTTTTGATACCTTCGTTGCTGCGGTATCACACGAATTTAAAACATGCACACTGTGTGTAAGTCCTAAGACCTTCCAAAGACAACTCCCCCAATTACCATTATCCAAACTAGAAAAAATAAAATAAAAATGAGGAACCTGTTTGTTGAAATGTAAGTGGTGAGCTGATAAGAATGTAATTAGGCCTCTAAGCTAAATGGTGTATTCACTTTGTCACTAAGATAGACAAGTGTTAGGCGTTAGTCATGTTAAGTGGTTATAGCCACGTGTAAAAATCCTAGAGAGCAGTTTTGGATGTAAGGCTGTGATTCTCAGTGATGTAAGAGAATCCAGCTATTCTTTCATACGGTCATAGCTCACACTGAGCTTGCTCTATTTGAGTACAGAGCATGCAATAGAAAAATACACACTGTTTCGATTCAGTCAAGCTCACTACTCTCTCTGTGTTTTCCTTCCTCCTTCAATCTATTCAAAACTCTAACATGGCCTCAGAGCCAGGTTGGGTCTTTTGATCTGGGCATAATCTGTGAGGTCACTGAGCTCAATCGAAGCTCAGCTAAGCATCTGAGAAGAGAAATTGTTTGATTCAGACCAAAAGATGGCTGGATCTGGAAGTTCAGAAGTAAGAACTCCGATCTTCTCCGGTGAGAACTACGAGTTCTGGAGGATTAAGATGGTGACGATCTTCAAATCTCTTGGGCTATGGAGTCTGGTAGAAAAGGGGATTTCAACCCCTGATTCGAAGAAGAAGACGACGAAAGTTGAAGAATCATCGGAAGAAGAAGCTGATGCAGAGATGTTTGCTGTGCTCATGAAGGACGCAAAGGCTCTGGGCATTATACAAAACGCAGTTTCTGACCAGATCTTCCCTCGGATTGCAAATGCCGACTCATCTCAAATGGCATGGAATCTACTCTACAGTGAGTACCACGGTGGTGATCAGGTCAGATCTGTAAAACTTCAGAATCTCAGACGGGAATTTGAGTATATGAGAATGCGTGAAGGTGAACAACTAACTGCATATCTTACTCGATTAAATGAATTGATAAATCAAATGAAAACGTTTGGAGAAGTGTTATCAAATGAGAGGCTGGTTCAAAATGTGTTAATCAGTCTTAGTAGAGTGTATGATCCCATCTGTTTGGTGATTGAAAATACAAAGAGTTTGGAGACTATTGAATTGCAGGAGGTTATTGCAATATTGAAGAGTCAAGAGCAACGTTTTGACATGCATAATGTGGACATAGCTGAGAAGGCATTTGGCTCTTTCTCAGTCGATACAAAAGGGCAGAACAAGAATAGTACTCAAACTGGTTCTACTAAGTCTCAGAAGAATTGGAAGTCTAACAACAAACCATGGGAGTCTAGACAGAAGCCACAGCAAGCTGGTGCTGCACAAACCTCAAATGGATCACAATATGTGCATCAAGATGGAGTGAAGCCTCAATGCAAAGTATGCTCTAAATTTCATTTTGGAGAATGTAGATATAAGGGCCAATCTAAGTGCTATAAGTGTGATAGATTTGGACATTGGGCTAGGGACTGTACTGCAAACAAAGGAGTGCAGAAAGCAAATAATGCAAGCCAAGTAGAAGTAACAGGGAATCTGTTTTTTGCAAACTGTGCAATTTCAGAGAAGAGTGCAAATGGAGAATGGTATGTAGACAGTGGTTGCAGTAACCATATGACTGGGAACAAGGAGCTGTTAATTGACATAAATTCAAGTGTCACAAGCAAGGTGCAAATGCCAACAGGGGAGCTTGTAAGTATAGCTGGCATGGGTACTTTAGTGCTTGACACAAGCTCTGGTACAAAGTATATCAGAGAAGTCATGTATCTACTTGGTTTGAAGGAAAATCTGTTGAGTGTAGGCCAAATGGATGAACATGGTTATCATTTGGTATTTAGAAGCAGCAAGTGCAGTATCTATGATGGTTCTTCTCTCGAGAATCTCATCATGAAGGTGGAAATGAGGAAAAATAGGTGTTATCCATTGTCATTGCCCTCAAATGACTATGTTGCACTAAGAGCTGGTATATCCAATTCTACCTGGATTTGGCATAAAAGAATGGGCCATTTGCATCTGAAAGGTCTACATCAGCTTAAGGAGAAAGAGATGGTACATGGTTTGCCATACTTGGAGGATGTAAATGAAGTGTGTGGAGGCTGTCAACTGGGAAAGCAACACAGAGAGTGGTTCCCTAAGGATCAAGCATGGAGAGCAAGTACACCCCTTGAGCTTATACACATGGATTTGTGTGGACCAATGCAAAATGAGTCTCTAGCAGGTAATAAATATTTTATGCTGCTCATAGACGATTTTACAAGGATGATTTGGGTCTACTTCTTAAGATACAAGTCGGATGCACTACAACTGTTTTCAAAAATTCAAGTCTATGGTGGAGTTGCAGAGTGGATACAAAGTGAAATGTGTTCGAAGTGATAGAGGGGGTGAGTTCACATCTAGTGAATTCAATAAACTATGTGAAGATGCAGGAATTCAAAGACAGTTCTCCATGGCTTACACACCCCAGCAGAATGGAGTGGTAGAAAGGAAGAATAGGACAGTGGTAGAGATGGCTAAGGCTATGTTACATGAGAAGGAGTTGCCTTATTACTTATGGGCAGAAGCTGTACACACTGCGGTGTACATTTTAAACAGGTGTCCTACTAAGGCTCTTAGAAACAAGACCCCTTTTGAAGCGTATAGCACAAGAAAACCAGGTGTTGCTCATTTGAAGGTATTTGGCAGTGTGTGCTTTGTGCATAAACCAAAAGAAAGTAGAGAGAAATTGGATGCCAAAAGCACAAGGGGAGTGTTTGTTGGATATGCAACATGTGAGAAGGGTTATAGAGTGTTTGATCATGTCACTAGGAAACTACTACTGTCAAGAGACATTGTATTTGATGAAGGAGCAATATGGAATTGGAAGGAAGCAACTGAAAATTCTGTGGTGATGGTGAATGATGAAGAGCAGCCTAGGAATTCTCAAGTGGAATTGTTTGAAACACCTGTAGGAAATCGAAATTCTGGTTTCATATCTATAGACTCAGTCTCCTATGAAGAATCAAGCAAGGCAAGCATTAGATTGGAAGACACTCAGAACTTCGATCATACTCCATTGAAATGGAGGAAGTTGGATGATATCTTAGCACAATGCAATTTGTGCACAATGGAGGCTGAGAAGTTTGAAGAAGCTGTGAAGGATGAGTCATGGATGAAGGCAATGAAAGATGAGTTGAACATGATAGGAAAGAATGATACATGGGAACTTGTTGACAGATCTATGGATAAACCAGTGATTGGAGTTAAATGGGTGTTTAAAACTAAGCTAAATCTGGACGGTTCAGTGCAGAAAAATAAGGCAAGACTGGTGGCTAAGGGATACTCACAAAAACCAGGGGTGGACTACAATGAAACATTCGCACCAGTGTCTAGATTAGACACAATCCGGACTCTGCTTGCACTTGCAGCTCAGAAGGGTTGGCAGCTGTATCAATTAGATGTTAAGTCAGCTTTTCTAAATGGCATCTTAGAGGAGGAAGTGTATGTAGATCAACTGGAGGGATTTGTAGTGAAGGGTTGTGAAAGCAAGGTTTACAAGCTGCACAAAGCTCTATATGGCTTGAAATAGGCGCCAAGAGCTTGGTATAGTGAAATTGATGGTTATTTTGCTGAGTGTGGTTTCACAAAGAGCCAAAGTGAGGCCACTCTTTATGTCAAAGCAAGAGGTGAAGCAAGCATCTTGATAGTATCCATTTATGTAGATGATATAGTCTACACTGGAAATGATCAAGAAATGATAGAAGACTTCAAGAAGGACATGAAGGAGAAATATGAAATGACTGATCTGGGGCTCTTGCATCATTTCTTGGGAATGGGTGTAATTCAAACACCAACAAGCATATTCATTCATCAGAAGAAATATGCAACAACTCTGTTAAGCAGATTTGGTTTGAATGAGTGTAAGCCGGTGTCTACTCCTCTAGTTACCTCAGAGAAACTAAGTAAGGATGATGGAAGTGGATTGGCAAGTGAAGAACAATACAGAAGGATTGTTGGAAGTCTGCTGTATCTCACAGCTACTAGACCTAACATTATGTTTGCAGCCAGTTTGCTTGCAAGGTTCATGCATTGTCCCACTAGCAAACATCTTGGAACAGCAAAACGTGTTCTTAGATATGTAAAAGGAACTCTAGATTATGGTCTGGAGTATGTGAAAGGAAAAGAGGCAGTCCTAATTGGCTATTGTGACAGTGATTGGAGTGGTTCTGTGGATGATAGTGAGAGCACCTCTGGATATGCTTTTTCTTTTGGTAGTGGAGTGTTTGCTTGGGCCTCAGTCAAGCAAATTGTGTTGCACTCTCTACTGCTGAAGCAGAATACATCAGTGCCTCTGAAGCAACAACACAAGCTATTTGGTTGAGATTTGTCTTAGAAGATTTTGGAGAACTTCAAACAGAAGCTACACCTCTACATTGTGACAACATTTCAGCTATTGCCATTACAAGGAATCCTGTGTTTCATAAAAAAAAACCAAGCATATCGATCGAAGGTATCATTTTATTAAAGATGCTTTGCAAGAAGGAACTGTGGATCTGATTTATTGTCCGACAAATGAGCAGTTGGCAGATATCTTTACAAAGGCTTTGGCTAAGGATCGTTTCTGCTATCTCAGAGAGAAACTTGGTGTGAAATCAGCTCACAACTTAAAGGGGAGTGTTGAAATGTAAGTGGTGAGCTGATAAGAATGTAATTAGGCCTCTAAGCTAAATGGTGTATTCACTTTGTCACTAAGATAGACAAGTGTTAGGCGTTAGTCGTGTTAAGTAGTTGTAGCCACGTGTAAAAATCCTAGAGAGCAGTTTTGGATGTAAGGCTGTGATTCTCAGTGATGTAAGAGAATCCAGCTATTCTTTCATACGGTTATAGCTCACATTGAGCTTGCTCTATTTGAGCAGTGAATATGGAATAGAAAATACACACTGTTTGATTCAGTCTAGCTCACTACTCTCTCTCTCTGTTTTCCTTCCTCATTCAATCTATTCAAAACTCTAACATTGATTCTGTAGGTTTACGAAATCAGATACTGTTGCTAGTGGCCACGTTCCCTGGAGTGAGCTTTAGCTGATATGACGGGCATTTTTCATTCGTATGGCTGTAAAGATCAGTCTATTTTGTTCTCTTTTAAATGAATTCTGTGCTTTTAGACTGATCAGAGTGTAAGGTAGTGGGCAACAAAATGTTTTTTTTATAGCATACTAATTGCTGCCAAATCGTATCGGGAATTACTGTTGATTATTTGGGGTGGGCACCGCTCGGTTCTGTTCGGTTTCTGTAAAGTTGGACAGAGAACCATTTCCTTGGCACTTGTTGCTGGATCCACGCATCCCCACTCTTTCTTGCGGCTTTTGTTTTTTTGGTCGTAATCAATTCAAGTTGATTCAAAATTCAAAAATAGGGAAGGAAACAAATGGAGAATACAAGAGTCGAAAATGCCAAATATAGGAGCAAAGCACCACAAATACGGGAAAAGTTAGACTTAAACCAGCACAGTTTAGTATGATAATCTTCTCCATCATAAAATCAAAACAAAATACAACACAAAGCCATCGTCACTACATAAGGGATCGAGACGGCACAGTCATGGTTACAAAGGAGAGGATACACACCCACTGCACAGGTCAGCATCGCTGCACATAAAGATCTAAAAAGAGAATTTCCCCAAAAAACAAAAACACATCCGCACCAGAATATTCCTCCAAAGGGACCTAGGGTTGGGAGTAAAAATCGCTCCTCTTAGGATTGCGTGGTTATGCGACTTTCTTGCTGCTTAAGTTATGCCCGAAAGCTTTGACAAAAAACCAAAAACCAAAAAGTTATGCCCCCAGTTCCCAACAGGCAATCAATAACCATTTCCGCACAGATAATAGTTGACTTGAGTGGCTTTTTAAGAGGGGGAGAGAGAGAGAGAGAGAGAGAGAGAGAGAGAGAGAGAGAGAGAGATGGCAGAAGAATTTCCTATGACGGGTGGAGATGGCCCAAACAGCTATGCCAAAAATTCTAATGCAGCGGTATCTTAATAGTTCATCTATTGCCTTTGAATTTTGAGTGCTGGAAATTTCTTCTTCTCAACAGCTACCTATATATTTCCAACTTTTATTAATTACTGCATTTTTTTAATTATGCTGCTGAAATTTTCTTAATTTACAAATTAAATAAGGTTTTGGCAGATTATATCATGTAAATTATTTACGGTTATTATATATGCAAAACAATTTTCTATATGCATAATAAAGTTAATGTTAATCATCAAATTTCCTGTAGGCCAAGGCAGCAGATGGTGCAAAGGCAATGTTGGTTGCAGCAATATTCGAAAACCTTGACATTGAAACTCTGCAGTCTCGGCCAACAACATTCCGGATTGCTGATTTAGGTTGCTCTGTTGGACCTAACACATTCATTCAAGTGGACAACATAATTGATGCCGTATCTCAAAAATACCACAAGAAGAGCAAAGTCCAGTCTGCTGGTGAACTCCCAGAGTTTCAAGTATACTTTAGTGATCTTGTGTCAAATGATTTCAACTATCTCTTTTCCACTCTCCCTCGAGATAGGCAATATTTCACGGCAGGAGTTCCGGGCTCTTTCCATGGAAGACTCTTCCCTGAGGCCTCTCTTAATTTTGTTTACTCGGCATATGCTCTGCACTGGCTCTCTAAGATACCAGACGAGCTACGTGACATCAACTCACCTGCATTTAACAAGGGCAGGATTTTGTATGGCAATGCACCGTATGAAGTTGGCCAGGCATATTCAGCTCAGTATGCCAAAGACATTAAGTCCTTTTTTCATGCTCGAGGACAAGAGCTTGCTCCTGGAGGCCTCATGTTGCTTTTGATTCCGGGGCGTCCCCATGGCACGCTTCCAGCACAGAATTCTCTTGCTCCTTATTTTCAACCCTTGGAGTCTACTCTTGCTGATATGGTGAACGAGGCAAGTCGCATTTTGCAATATCAAAATAGGGTAACATTTGTGAAAATATTAATGAATTGATATGTGCAGGGCTTACTAAGCGAAGATAAATTTGACTCTTTCAACTTGCCCGTCTACTGCCCATCTGTGGAGGAGTTGAGGTTACTAATAGAAGAAAATGGGTGCCTTGACATATTGACATTGGAGAGCATAGGTCAGATGCCTTTTAGCTTGCCTAGTGCACAAGGATGCAGAGCTGGGACGGAGAGCATTCTCAGAAAACACCTTGGGGATGAAATTATAGAACCGCTTTTCGATCGATACTCGAAGAATAAAAATATTGCTGCAGGAAGTGCCTCCCTTGTTCATGACGACAGCATGGCTGTTGGATTCTTTGTTCTTGTCAAGCGCAAATTGCTCTGATTAACATTCGAACTAATAAAACCTACTTTACAAGTAACTGAGTAGGATGAAAAAAACCTGTAAGTGATGGCTTTCTTTAGCCTACAGATCATTTGTTACTGGCTAAGGTTGTTTCTTTATTTTTCTGTCTTTTACTTTTTGCATGGATAAGAAATAGAAAAATAAAAAAAATCAGATTATCAAAATTTGTTGTGGAGCTACGAAATCTCCAATTCTCCATTGTTAATGACCTTCTTCAACTAATAAGTTTGAATCCAATTCTCCATTGCTGTTGGACATTGTTTTTCATTCTTACTCAAAACAAATATGGGAAAAAAAAATAAAGTGATATATCCCAGTTACTTTCCCGTCATTACCAAACGTGGGAAAAGAATCTTCCATTTTCTATCCCTTGGGAAATAACATGGAAAGTGATTTCTCCTCAAACTCGTTCCGTGAACCAAAATATATGGTGACAGAGGCGCCCATATACCAAGCATATCAATGACGTCAAAGCTATTAGCCATCAAACTACTTTTTGGCCACTCAAGAAAAACTGAAAGGACTTGTAACCCCGTCGAATCAGAGAAGTGAACTGGTAATAGAAGGAAGAAACCTAGGCTTCCATGATCGAGGTAAAAAAAAATATAGTTGAGGATTGTTGACATGTCATATTGCTAAGCCAATAATATGAGGCCATGTGGGCGTTATGAAAATTGAAATGGTTATCAATTACAGGCCCTAAATTAATCAACTTTGAATCTTCATTGATTTGAGAGCTATTATTAGGGCTGACTTGAAAGCTTAAAAACCCAAAAAAAAAAAATGGAAAGAGTAGGATAAATTTAGTTCATTCGTTCTTATACGCATACACAAGTGTAAGAATAATGAATATTAAGAATAACAACCCAACAGGAGTAAGAATAAGAACCTTATACATTAATACGATCATATGTAGCAATACATGATCAGAAAGAAACACAGGACATGAGATAATGATTACAAAGATATGTGTATGCCATAAACCCCGACATAGAAATAAATAGTGAAACAATTTAACTAAAAGAAATATTTAAGAATATTCAAGGATAGGTGGTTTTGTGGGGTGGAATGAGAGAAGGGACGGGTGTGTCCTTGGGGAGGGTTGGGATGGAGGGCAATGTGGGATTAGGTAGGTCAGCTGGGAAATGGGGAAGAGGTGGAATTTCAGGCAACTTTGGCAACTCAGGCTTTGGCAAAGTTGGGAAATTAGGAAGTGGTGGCAATTCCGGCTTTGGAAGCTCAGGGACATGGGGCTCTTCTGCCAACTTGAGACCTTCAGGCTTTGGCAAAGTTGGAACATGGGGTACTGGTGGCAATTTGGGTTTCGGCAACGTTGGCAGTTCGGGCTTCGGCAACTGTGGCAGCTCAGGTTTATGGAGTGGTGGCAGCTCAGGCTTTGGAAGCTCGGGCACTTGAGGCAAGGAAGTCTCGAGAAGAAAGCGAGCCCCGGCAACCATTGTTTTGGAGCTCATATATGAGAAGGTAAAGAGCAGGAATAGTGGTATGACAGAAGCCGGGAGGCGAAGATAGGCCATATTTTGGACGAGGTATGAAATTCTGAAAGCTTTAGTTCTTGATAAGTTTATGAGTTGTGATTTTGCTTGAGCATCTAAACCAGCATTTATAGAAAGAGAAACGTAAAGAGCTAGACTTGAAAAACATGGAGATCTCAAAAGGTTTTGGTCGAAGGGTATGTGTTGTTAGTTCAACTTCTGAACTACTGCATTCATATATATCTACTTCCCTTCTGTACTTGACAAGTAATCAATATTCCTTTTGTTTTTCTACCAAATTTTCAATTTTGTCTTTGATTACTTTTTAGAGTGATTATAAAATACTACGGTAGTAAGGTCGCGTTTTATAATATAAATGGATATTTATTGATATTATTCTTTAAAAAGGGAGAAAATAAACCATGTCGTCCACTCATATTATAACACGTGTATAAGATGTACCATGTGAGATTTAATTTTTTAAGTAGTGCTGTGGGGAGAACTACTGTCAATTATCCCAAATAAACACAACCAAAAAAAAGTATCAAAATAATTCAAACTTGAGGGAGATCTAAATTCAAGAAACTATATCTTCAAAATCACCCAAAATTTCATGAATGACTGAAAAGCAAAAGGAAGAGGCAGCAGTAGATGTTGGGGTTGCTGCCAACCACCAACCTAAGTGAGTTATCTACATTAAGCCCTTAATTTAATTACTTAGATCTAATTAGCCACAGAATAAAGCTCTCAATATTATTCTTTTGTAGGTCCTACATTGCCAAGACAACAGATATACAAAAGCTTATATAGGAAACAATTATCATATATTTGGCTGTCAATTTGTCAAGATATACTTGTGGAAATTAAGTAAAGAAACAAAGAAGATCAATATGTATGCAGAAGTTGAGCTACCAACACCAATACCCTTTGACCTTGATGCTTTTCAAATCTAGCTCTTTACATTTCTCTATCTATAAATACTGGTTTAGATGCAGAAGCAAAATCACAACTCATAACCTTTAAAACAACTATATATCTTTCATAATCTGATTCATCATCCTTTGTCATTAGCTAGCTAGCTCCAAAAATGGCATGTCTTCGCCTCCCCGCTTTTGTCCTACCACTACTTCTGCTCTTTGCCTTCTCACTTATGAGCACCAAAACAATGGTTGCAGGGGCTCGCTTTCTTCTCGAGACTTCCTTGCCTCAAGTGCCCGAGCTTCCAAAGCCTGAGCTGCCACAATTGCCCAAGCCTGAGCTTCCACAATTGCCAAAGCCTGAGCTGCCACAAGTGCCTAAGCCTGAGCTTCCACAACTTCCTAAGCCTGAGCTTCCACAGTTGCCAAAGCCCGAGCTGCCACCGATTCCTAAGCCTGAGCTACCGCAGTTTCCAAAGCCTGAGCTGCCACCATTGGCTAAACCCGAAATACCATCAGCACCTCATGTCCCAACTTTGCCAAAGGAAGGCCATAAGTTGGCTGAAATACCACATGCCCCAACCTTGCATGAGTTACCTCAACTTCCAAAGCCTGAATTGCCACCACTTCCCGCTTTCCCAACTTTGCCGAAGCCCGAGCTGCCAGCGGTGCCCAATGTCCCTACTTTACCAAAGCCTGAAGTGCCAAAGTTGCCTGAAATTCCACCTCTGCCACATCTCCCAGATGAGCTACCTCAACCCACATTGCCCTACACCCCAACCCTCCCCAAGGCCACACCCCTCCCTTCACTCATCCCACCTCACAAAACCACCCTTCCTTGATTCCCTTAAAATATTTCGAATTAATTTGTTTCACTATTTATATATATCTTTGTAATCATCATGTCTTCTCCAGTGTTTCTTTCTTATCATGTACTGCTACATTTGAGTATTAATGTATAAGAGTGCTTATAGTTACTTCTGTTGGATTACTATTCTTAATTTATTCTTATACTTTAAATTTCGTCTGATATTATCTTTACTAGCTTGTTTAACATAAATATTAAACTTGAAAGTGAAAACAATTTCAAATAGATTTCAGTTTATAGTTTTTGTTTTCACTTTTGTTACTCCTTCCCTCCTCCCCTCTCATCTTCTCTCCACTCTCATTCTCACTTTGATTCTCCCTCATTTCCTTCTATACTTTAGCACAAAAAATGAAAACTAAAAACTAAAATTGAAATGGTTATCAAACGGGCCCTAAATTGTTACAACTCGCATTATTAATGTTAATCGTTGGCAAAAACAGAGTACTTAAGACAACTAATCAGTAAGTGTTTGAGCCCCTGCAAGGGTCCCCTCTTCATATTGATTAGATACATATCGTTATGCAAACCGATGTTGCACATTCTTTAGAAATCTCCTTCCCTCTCAGTTTCTGTTACTCTTTCCAGTTTGTTGTTTTTAAGTTCTTCGGAAAGCCCTAATTCACTTTATTATAATAATGAGTTACATTTTAATTTTTCTCCTAACTTGAACTTTTGATCGGTAAGAGAATGCATTCAGTTACAGAATGCAGATAGGAGTTTGAATTGAACATATGCTCATTGAAAGAGAATGCAGGCAGTGGTGAACTTAGTAAACGGTAATTTCTTTGAATTTCGTATTGGTAACCCCGAGGACTCGTTTGGTTGTCTAAAAACAACATGGATTGGATTACGCTTAATCTTATTAGACCAAAAGGTTTGACACTATGTTGGATTGGATTGTCTCATCATACTAACCTATGTAAAAGCATGTTTCAATTAATCCAGTCCTTTAATCATGTACACATCATTTGATTAGTGTTATCCTCTCCAATACTAACCTATGTAAAAGCATGTTTCAATTAATCCAGTCCTTTAATCATGTACACATCATTTGATTAGTGTTATCCTCTCCAATCCAACTTAATCCAATACGATCTAATTCCCAATCACCGAACATTAGGTGATAGCATAGCAACGAAATGAAGAACAATGAAAGTCAAATCCTGAATTGGTCACCAAACATTAGGTGATAGCATAGCAATGAAATGAAGAACAGTGAAGATCAAATCCAGAATTGGTGCCCGCATCGCCATTTCTACGAATTGTGAACTTTAACATTAAATAGAACTCTATCAAGTGCAAAACACACCACACTTTACATTATTTTTTCAGTTTTACATTATTTTTTTCAGTTCTCTTAAATTTATGCCCCTTTAATACAAACAACTTTTTAAATAACTTATCTGAGGAATAAGATACAACAAGGCCACACATGAAATCAGGACCAAAACAAATGATTTTTTACAGAAATTCTGCCGTGTTTCTCCTTCAAGTTGTCTTCCTTATAATCCAGTGTCCATTTTTCAAATGTACAGTCAACAAAGTCATAATAACCACCATGCACAGAAAGAATACCATTCTTCACTTTCTCTTCTATCCACGGGTACGTGAGAAGGTTCAACAACGAACGGTTGATCGACTCCTGCAAACGGATACCATTCAATATGAGAAATATTTTATGAACCTGGTGCACCATTTTATGATATAAAACAGCCTCTATTAGTTGCAACCCAAATTTATGCCACAACAGGAGAACTTTATCATGGACTTAGAAAGAATTATTCCCAGATAGGTACGAGGTCAATGATGACTAAAATAAATTACCTTTCAAAATGAATTCAATATCTGAAGGGATGTCATCAGATGCAATTCTGATTTGTTTTGTTTCAACCTTTAAAAACTAACCCCCTTGCCCAATCATAATTTTTCCAAACCGTCAATCAGGAGATTTACTATACAAATAAAACAGAATGCTGATATGAGTTTCAAAATATACGGACTCGAAGGATTCATCACTTGAAGCAGTGTTGAACTTAGTAATAAGAGTAATTACTTTGAAGTTCATTTGGCTTATGCCAATGAAATGAAGAAAAATACAAATGGTGAACAATTACGTTACAGCAAGCAATTCCAAACACAGAATTTTTTACTTCAGTTAGAAGGACAAAAGAAATATTAAATAATTAGAAAAGATTAATGTTACCTTCTCACAGTGTTTGCATTGCTGGTCAAAACTGAGCTTGGAGGCAGCAGCCTTTGTCCACAACCTTGCATCCCTCCCAACAACAACCCAATTTTGGATAAAGCTACTGCATAAAAGAGTTTTTAGCAAAGTGAGAAACCATTGCTTGACTGTTTCTTGGACAAAAAAATTTAAAGTCAAACATAGGCAATGACCGCATGCACTACTTGAAAAGTACAGAACAAGAAATTTACTCAACCTTTTCTCTACTTCATCATCCATACTCATAAGAGCACGAATGCCTCCACAGCAGCTGTGACCAACGACCAATATGTTCTCAACCTACAAAATAATTATTGCTTAGAATAGATTTCCAACCGGCTTATCTTCTTCCCACTCTTCTATTAAGAAGCACACTAAACCTCAGAGATTCAACTTTTCCTGATACAGCAAAGACTAGCCACCTTTTTATGCCCGAGGTTGATTGAAAATGAATGGCTATGTCATATGAAGATTTGTTAATGCTGTTCTCTTCCCACAACCCCATTCAGAATTTCATTTCTTACTCTTTAAGAACCTATACTAAAATACTTGGAAGACCCTTTCTTATCAGCAATGTGGGTCTCTAGTGCCTACACATTTCCTACCTCCCTATTGTCACTCAATAAGCAGGGATGTGTAACCAAAAGTTTCAAGGGAGCTAGCAAGGAAATAATTGGCATTTTATTTTAAATTTTATTCACAGAATACTTACTTCCAGGGCGTTCACAGAAAATTCTAATGCAGCATTTGTTTCTGAGGGTCCACTCTGCAAAAACGGAAAAAAATAAATTGAATAATATTATCTCATTTGATTGGCGAGTGTTCGCTTCTTGTGGCATTAATGTCTAGCCTTCTGTGAAGCAGAGATGAAGACAATAATTCAAATGTATTTATAATATACCTCGAAGGAGGGCACCAAATTCGCAATGTTGCGCACTATAAATGCTTCTCCCGGTTGGAATCCCAAAATGGTTGAAGGGCATACCCTAGAATCTGCACAAGAAATCACCATGAACTGTTCTAGAAACATCAGTACACATACATATTCTCCCTGACACTCAATACCAGATTGAGGCAAACATCAAATGAATCTATCTAGATGTCCTAGATCGCTCAATACATATGGACATACACAGTTAATGACTAAATTTGGGAAGATGGGGCGAAGAAAGGAAAAGTACACATTTATAATACAACCTTTGGTGCTTGACCCTCTGCAAGATTTTGATAATGTTCCAAGTTTTCCCTATTCAAAATGAAAGCCAAATTAGGGAACAGAAGTACTTTACTTTAAGCTGAAGAACCTCAAGACCTGAGTCCTTGGACACTTACATATATTTATGCTTTTTGAAGCTTAGAAACCGACGTTTCATATCTTCAAATAAACAGCTCCCATCATCAGTTTCTACTACGCTCTCTAGTTTGTTGTTTTTAAGTTCTTCAGTGAGCCCTAACGGCTTTCTTGAAGCCTTTGCAGTTAAATCTGAACAATTGCTGCAAATATCAAAAGGAAAACATTTCAGCACCAACCAACTAACTATGAAATTTCGAGTTCTACAGGTTACTTAGCTGATGATTTAAACAAAAATAGAGACATTCTTATCTCTTAGGACCAATCCGAAGGTTGCATGTAGTCGTAATCTTATATTGTAAACATCTCCTATATGCAAACCATCAAACAAAGATAATTAGAGTCTTTATGATGCCACACAACAGATCTAAGTAAACCCATCATATTGATCTCACCAATATAGGAGCAGCCTTGAATTTCAGCGAGGTGTGAAAACCGAAACGAAAATCCCTCATTGTACCAGTTAATTTAGCCTTGATTCTGGATTTCTTTTTCTCACAGTAATTTCAAATTTCAAAATTCTCATGGGTAAACGACAGAAATTTAACGTTGTTTGTGCCTTAACAGTACTATGATCACAAAAATAGAACATTCAAACTAAATCCTACTTCGTCTCACTAACATTTTCTTTCTCAAATCAATCAAGATTAGTATATTTGGAGCTCAAATGGCCACAATTGGAAAGAACATAAAAGGCAAGGCAGAAGATTGGAAATTACAAAGTAAATCAAGAAACCTGAAACATATATATAGATATCAATGCAAATTAAGCGAACTTAACAATATGTTCAGCAGCATCGGTGAGAAATGCAGCAACTTACTTGGAAGCAGTCAATAATCTCAATGGGGTCTGCTCAATCTTTCCTGATTTCATCTTAGAACCAAAGATCTGCAGCAAAAGATTCAAGAAATCAACAAAACCAACGAAATGAAATGCTTGCGAGAGAAAGAGGAAAACAAAAGAGAATTTACTCTTGGAGGGTTCAATGAGATTCTCTGGAGATCCGAGGAGGAGGAATTGGAGGAGGTGCGGAGGGACAAGGGGTCTTTTGAAACAGAGGTTGGCGCAAGAATAGCCATGGAAGAGAGAGAGAGAGGAGAAAGAGAGCTCAAAAGGGAAATGGGGTTTCAGAGACAAAGCATAGAGAGTGCAGAAGAAGAAGGAGGTGTTTAATAGACGTTGGGTTTGGTTGAGTTGGTTGGTCAGATCAAGAAACATTTCAGTCTCCCAGAACGACGGAGAAAACGAAGATAAAATAGAAGACAATGCCAATGGACACCCACATCTATCTCTATGCAACAGTAGAAGCTGTTAAAGTTTGATGCTGAACTGTCTTTCGAAAATGTAATGGTGGAGGACAGAAAGACAGTTGGGAGTTAAACAAGACCACCATGTGCCACTTCACTGTATTTTGTTTTTGTTTCCTTTTTTAAATTCTCTAACCCTGTTTTTCCTAATTTGTTTATTTGGAAATAATTTAACAATACTACCTCAACTTTTACTCGAATTTAGGAAGGGACTCGAATTTAGGAAGGAAGACGGGGTATTCTCACACAGATGGTGTCATGGAAGATTGAATCGCAGACCACTAGCATGTTACATACCAACAACTCTACCACTTTCACCCAAATTTCACCGGCTCAACTTTTTTTGATGACCCGCACATGATTATTATTTTATTTCCTTTTTCACTAAATAAACTGTATTTGGGAAAATTAAATAAAAATTCCTTCGTTTAGTTTTTATCAAAATAATCTTGAAATTTTGAAAGAGCATCCTTCCAAGTTCCAAAAACTTATTTTAGTTTCAATTCTCAAGGTCATTTCATTTAATCGAGTAATCAGGCATCAAATAATCAGGGCTTTGAATTTTGAAAACTTGAAGAAGTCTTGGACAATACTTGGACTTGATTTTCTGTCCTAGCCCAATTGGATCTATGTCTTTGTGGTTCAACTATATTAAATTGAATATAAATATGGAAAATCGATTAAATTTGATGAAGTTTTTGTTTGATTTGGAATTTGATGGATCATGGCAAAGATTTTAAATAATTTTTTTTTTTTTTTCCTGTGAAAAGATACTTCATAAACAGCCAAAAGGCAAGGAAATAGGCAAAAAGCCAAAACAACAAACACAGTCAGAAGGCACCAGCTACCCTAAAGACATAGAGGGCAGCCAAACAAACAAACAAAGATTAAAGATTCCAAGTTAAATGTTTGTTTTTACTTTTTGCTACACTTTTGAAGGCACTAGAGGCTATCAAAGGTCAAAAACGGTCTGCTTTGATTGCTGAGGCACTAGTGACTATGAATGGCTGTGTGGAAAACAGGGCATGAACCTTATTTCTTCTGATCAATGAGATTAGAAGATTGGCGGCAGGTTTTCAGGAAGTTGAGTGCTGCTGAATTCCGAGAGGCGGCAAGGGCGGCAAGGATTGGGCTGAGAGCAGTGAACTGCAAATTTACGCCACCTCCGGTCTCTGGTTCGATTTTTGATTTCTGATTGCCTCCCTAACCCACCGGGGTAATTTGTTGTTAGAATGAGGAAGATCTTCTTTGCTAGGCTTTGGTTGTAGATTTGTTGTTAGATTGCGGAAGATCTTCTTTGCTAGGCTTTGGTGGTAGTTCAGCTAGATCTTTCTCTCGTTTTGTCTTTGTGCCCTTTTGTTGTTTCTTTGATCCCACAAGTTACGAAGGTTTCAAGGAAAATTTGATTCCGACCAAAAGAGTGACAATGATAAGGCAAAGGGCCGGAGACGAACATAATCAACATCACTCAAACTTAACGGAAACTCATTTTTCAAATCAATACAAGTTCCCACTTTCCCTTTATTTCATCTTATTATCATCATTCTCATTTTGGTTAACAAGAACCACGGAATGCCTATTCGCTACTTCATGAGCTTCACAAGACAAGTTTTTGCTCTAAAGAGTACATCTCCTCCACAAATCCACCGGCCTAGTAGTATCTAAGAACATGAAGAATTGCAATCATAGAAAAATATTACACCAAATCCAACACCCTACAAGGCTACAAATCAAATTGAAATCATGCTCCCAGACTATGAGAACAACTCGTTTTCTTTTCAAAACAATTCAGTTCAAACTTTTCCTCCATGAGTCTTGTTGGGACCTTTCTTTCAGTCAATAACTTCACAACTTACAATTAACTACTTAACCCAACTGAATCATTGCATGTCACCCCATCTGAATGACAGGCAATGATACCGTAGTTAGGTCTAAGGGAAATGCAGCTACTACAAACATCGATAATGCCGCTGCCATAACCATCCCCAGCATGAATAGTCCTTAAGTCAACAATATGAGGAACAATTTCACCGAAATCAATACGCATTTACCTATTTTTCTGCATAACATTGTACCACTAGGTGCTTTGTATCTCTGAATATTGCCACCAAAAATCTGTCTCCAGTTCTAATTTTACCACTGTGCATCCATTATGAAAAGACAAAATGACAAGGATGAACATATCACACACAAGATAACAGAAATATGCTAGCACTACGACTCAGTTCATAAAATCAACACACTACTTTTTTTATTTGGCAAGGAAATCTTACCAAAATAAATAAATAAAACAAGAAAACAAACTAACAACCAACCAACTTATTAAAGTACATATTCTACAATATGCACCAAATCAAGCTGGAAATTTAATGACAAATTCTAATAAAAGTTTAATTGCTGCTGAAGTACAGATTAATGGAAATTTATAAACACTATGATCTAGAAAACTTTATACCCTCATTGTTAACACCAAAATTCAATTTGAATCCTCAATCGAGTATCAACAATTTGACTATTATGTCAACTTCCATTAACTCACAGCAGTGATCATGAGGACAATGAAAATGATGAAATGCTCACAAGAACATCATTTAATTTTTTGTTCGTTTAATAAAACGTTCGGATGCCCTTCAACTATCTAGACATGAAAAAGGCTGCTCAAAGGCATAAAGCCATTTCCAAATAAGCTAAATGTTGCCAGAGATCATTCCTCGCTTGCTATGTATTATACACCTATTGTACATAACAACTGGAGAGGAAAGTGGAAACAAAATTAAAACTCAACTTCAAATGTCACAATGATGAAAAGAGAAGAAACAAAAGTGAAGACAACATTATATATAAGACATAAGGTACAACAGTAGCCATCAAACTCACAATAATAGGCTCAAGCAAGGAGAAGACCATGCTGCAAGTGCAACACAGTAAATAAGTTTTCCATGTTTCCTAGAACAACAGACACACAAATTCAGAATCAAATTGCTGCTAAGCATCCAAGATTATCCTTGTAGAAATAAGATAAAAAGTAGCCAGTATTTTGTTTTAGCAAAGATAGTTACATATATTTCCACAGAGAAGCACTAAACACAATTGAATGGTTAATCAATTATAGGTGAAAATTCAGAATAACGTAAAAGGGAGATCATGTTTTTTCCACATTCAAATTAGGGCTTGGGAAACTTTAACAGTTAATCCTACTCACTCTTTGACGACTAAGAGAGGGTGTATAATAAGAAACTTAGAAACTATAATAAATAATGATTTAAAAACAAAACATAAAATAAATATTAAAAAGAGGGCAGCGAAGCAAATTCTCTCTTTCCATGTGAATCCCCCATCCACAACAAACAAAAAATTACAAAGCAACTGTAGCAGGAAGAGAGTACATCAAATTCAGCCCTCTGCCGCACATTAGCAAATAAGGAATGTAAATGTATAATGTACGTAGAAGAAACGTATTTTATTAAAAAAAACTTCCTAAAAGTATATATATATAAACCTATCCACAAGATAAAAGCAAAAACAAAAACTTCAGCAAACAAATTAAGAAATTAACCTGCAGCTGTTTTCCAAACTAGGATAATAGTGGAAAGACAAAGAACCCTAAATAGAAAGCAAAGCCATGGGAATCTCATCGTCTCTCAAAGCTTCTCCACCCCCAAAACCCTCCTCTTTATAATTGTGAAAATTCCTCTAATTCATATCCATCTGAATCACCAGTTTATTGCCGAACTCAAGAGCAGCGTCACCGAAGACTTTTCTGTGTCCTAAGTTGCTTTCCCAATACACACAGATTCTCTTGAGCTTGCTCCTTGCAACTGGGTTGAGCCTAAATTGGTATATAAAGCAATCCAAATCGAGAACTTGATGGATTTCATCTATCAAGTGAGTGAAACAATCGAAGCCCACATGTTACATTCCCATTCTAATCCCAAAGAATATAAAATACTTATAACAAATTAACATCAAGAAATGTAATGGTCTCCAAACAAACCCTAAAACCAAGCTTCAACCATGATTCACGAAGAAACCTCTACATTATAGTATACCAAAATTTCTTAACTTCAACACAGGGGAAAAATGAGATTATCACCAGAACTGATTCCCCATGTTAGTCCAAATTTTAGCCATCAATGCTAGCACCGTAAGATAATCTACAGAAATCAGACTAACATTTTTAAAAGCTACAAGCTGAATTAAGTTTACATTGCTGCAGATTATGTAATAGATCCAAAGAGTGAGAGCCATGAAACAAAATGCCTAGAAGCTCTACATCATTCAATACAACATGCATCCATAGATCAAGTACAACAGCTGAAGCAGCAAAAACCAAAAGGAAAGAGTCTTACTCTTACTTTACTAATTAGCCTTAACCTTGTCATCACCCACAACATTGAGTATGGGCAGACTACTCAAAAACTCATCAAGACCCTCAAAAAACCCAATCCCTTCAATGTTATCCTCCTCCCCGTTTGCAGTCCCATTCCCTTCACTCATTGTCTGAGCTGCAGGCTCTTCCACTTCATTATTACTGAACTCCACATTCAAATCCAACTTCCCCAAAGCAGCTGCACCTCTCTTTCTTGCACTAGAACTTGACTTCTTACTCGACTCCGGCTTCGACAGAGACGCACCACCCAAACTCCCACCATTTCCTACCTTCCCCTGCCCACCCACATTTTGATTACCCTTCCTTATTCTATCCGAAGCCCTCACTGGAGTTTTAGCCACTGAAGCTTTACCTTTTGCTTTCGCTGCCCTCCTCTTCCTCCTATCCGTCTGCCACTCATCGTCAGATTCCTCACTAGAATCCGAAATATCAAGCAACGCCTCATCATCGTCAATATAGACCCTCGGCCCTGAATTAGCGTTCTTAGTTCGTCCAGCAATCTTCTTCTTCCCTTGTATTGGGCAAGCAAACATGGTCGAAAACGGCGTCCACTCAGCTGACCCGCCTGTATCTTTACCATTATCGGCAAACCCCAACGGGAAATACCCCCAACAGCAGAAGTTGACCTCACCGTCACTCCCCGTCACAGGCGGTGCCTCTATCACCACCGCATTGAACGCCCTCTTGCAATTTTGACACCGAAGCATGCAATCCTCGTAAACGCTCGGATACTCAAAGAGATTATAACAGTAGGGACATGCAGTCCAGAAACTCTCCGTTCGGGGCTCCGATTCCGGTCGAGTCGACTCAGAAGGGGGAGATGCCTCAACGGGCCGAGTTGACTCGGAGGGAGGAGCAGTCGACTCGGTCACATTGTTAAGACTCGGCCTTTCCTCCTCCATCGCCACTCTTCCATCCTTACTCCTAGGGCTTTTCCTCACCGGTTGCTGCTGCTGCGGCTCCGGCTCCTGTGGTGGCTGTTGATGCTGTTGCTGCTGCTGCTGTGGTGGTTGTTGAAGCTGTTGTTGCTGTTGTTGCTGTTGTTGGTGTTGCTGCTGCTGTTGCTGCTGCTGCTCTTGTCTTAATTGATGTAGATGAAATTGATGTTGTGCTCTCTGTACTTCTTGTGATGGTGGTGGTGGAGGCTGGAAATGTAGTGTTTGTGGTTGCGGTGGTGGCGGTGGTGGCGGTTGCGGCGGCTGCGGTGGCTGCTGTTGCACATTATGCATTTGCAAGAATTGCCTCTCGAACAACTGAGTCGACCCGGAGGGGGCCGAGTCGAACCGGTTGAACATGCTCAACTCGTGGTCATAGAGGGCCTTCTTGGAAGGGTTAGAGAGGACGTTCCAGGCCTCGGAGACGAGCCGGAAGGCGTGATCGGCGTACGGGAAGCGGTTCCGGTGCGGGTTGAGCAGGAGAGCGAGTCGGCGGTACTGAGTCGCAACGAGTTCGAGGTTCTGAGTGTAGTGGGCGAGTTGAAGGATCGCGTACCAGTCGGGCTGCTGGCTATGGCTGCTGATCCGGGAGTCGCCGGCGAGAAGCGTGTCGGCAACGGCGATTATTTGCTCGGTGGCCTCCAATCTCGGGTCGGACTCTCGGGCTCGGATCGCGAAGCTCTTGGTCCCGTGCAGGTCACGTGTCGTCAGTAGCTTGACTGCCGTGCTCAGCCACCGCTCCGCTTCCGCTCTGCTTGTGTTGAAATGGAACTCCATTTCACTCTCTCTCTCTCTCTCTCTCTCTCTCTCTCTCTCTCTTCACTCTATCTCTCTCTCTCTCTCTTCTCTTTCCTTTTCAGCTCTCTTTGGTTTGGGTGGAGTTAGGACAGAGTTGAAGGGTGGGTTTTTTTGTGGTTGACGAAATAGGACCTGGGGTTTGACTGAAATGACGGGGACTGTTCGGTGGATAGGGTGGGAGTATGGGAACTGCAGTGTGGGTATTTTGGAGAGTTTGAAAAACTCTGATCTGATAAATCTGCGATGGACTTTATCTGATTGGGTTTTTTGTGCAGTGAGAGTGACACGTTGTTAATGGCTTTGGGCACTTGTAAAAAGGAAATTTACTATCCAACTGCTACGGTCTTGACTTTCATAAATGTGAAATGGGTCGGGTCATTTACCGCCAGCAGGACCCGTTTCGCAGCTTTAAGGACAAAATATTCACTGTTCATAAAACAGGCTGACGTCTCTTATCTATGGATATTGAAATTATTTCAATTCATAGTTTTACTATGCTTACAAACACATAGGTATTGAAAATATTTCAATTCCTAAGTATTCTTGTGTATACTATACAGTCCTGATTTCTTGAACCACATGGATCCAAGAGATTGTGGTCACTCACCGTTGAATGTTAATTTAATAGTTCAAAAAAGTTTCTTAAAAGGAGTGCAAGAGTGAGTGAACCGTTGAATTTACATCCAACGGTAAATGACCACAAATCTCTTAGACTCATGTAGTCCAAGAGATCGGGACTGTACTATCATATAATAAATTTAAAAAAATTATGGATTTTACGTTAAAATCTGTAATTAAATACTCTCAAAATCAGGAATGTGATCAACAATTCTAATTCATTCATTCCCCTATTATTAAGTGTTTTGATTCATGGTTTCTTTTTTTTTATTTTTTTAGTCAACCATGGTTTCTCTTATTCCTCATAAATAAGTAAACATGCTTTGGAATGAGAAAAATATTAATTGGGATGTTTGGGATATTGGAAAAAATGAATTAGAATTGGATCAACTACTCCCCATAATCAATTTAATTCCTCTTTGTTTAGGTGTTATATTACGAACAGTGATGTGTAACCCACATAATGTTTTATTCATGCGTATTAGTAAATAAAGGGAAGGTCAGTAATTAGAATAATTTCAATACACAAGGCTAATTTGGTGTTCATAAGGTCGATTTGGCACGACTTCTCCATCTAAACCTGTGACACCCCGACCCAATTTTAATTATACATTTAAATTATTTAATTTATTTAATTATGAAATTATAATTTTGCCCTGAGAGTAGGTTTATTTTGGTTACTTTTTAATTCGGTAGGATTTTGGAGAATTGAATGGCATCATTGCGTAGAGAGCGTCAATACGAGTTCGTAAACAAGTAGTTGGCTCAAATCGGAGTTGTAATGAAGAAATTATAATCAACAGAAGTGCAGTGGCACAACCGTAAATATTTTAAATTTGAATTTTAAAAACCCAATCAGATCTCTCTCTCTCTCTCTCTCTCTCTCTCTCTCTCTCTCTCTCTCTCCTCACGAACCTCTCTACCTCGCCCAAAGCCCACCGGCCACTGTTTTGGCTGGCAACAGCCTCTTCCAACCACCATTTGTGACGGGGCCAGCTTCCTCTCTCCGTCCCGCACCACTGCCGACAAAACCGGCAACCACAGCCGCCAGAAAATGCAAAAAAAAGGGCTAGTTTTTACCCAACTTTCTGTCTTTGTATCTGGCGATTCCGGTCACCAAATTTATCAATCTAGGTACGCTTTCTCATCCTTTGAATGTGAGAATTGATTTTGAAGTTTTGAAACTCGTTTTAGGATCCAAAGTTTTGGCTGGTTTTCGGCTCGAGTTTCCGACAAGCTCTGGCCACTTTTTGGCTTGGCCCAAGAACAAAAGTTGCTCTACTAGTTGTCCTGATCACGTAGGTATAGGTGTTGTTGGGTGTTTTCAGAATTTTCTGGTCACCGAAATTTTATTTAGACACCCATGTGCTGCCAACTCATGTGGCGAAGCGTGGGCCATGTTTGGCTTTGGTTCTAAAATGTTCCCCATGTTGTTCCGAGCACGACTGTATGCTCGGATTTGAATTTGGTTATCGTTTGACGGTCGATCAGATTTACGCATATTAGGTGTTATCCGGGTTTGATATGTTCGGACCGTTAGATCGACTTCGTTTCCAAATATGTTGATCTAGGTACCTCTAGGATCATGTAGGAATTCACGGATCGAGAATCGAAGTCCCGAATGCTCTGATTCAATGACTCAAAGTTGGCATAAAATAGTGATTGTCTGAACATTCTATCTTAACCGATCCGACTGCTTGATTTTGACCAAACTTGCAGGACATGTTTATTAAACTTTGTTGAATCCGTAGGAACTTTCGGATTGGAGATCGGAGGTTGTGGGCCCCGAGGACCCGGTTGACCAAATTTGGCAAGTTTGACCACTCAGTTGACCGAGTGTCTTCTGAGTTATTCCACCATTCGAAACACGTAGTTGGACCTTAGGAACTTCTCGTTAGTCGTTCACACACTTGGAATCTCGGGAAAACCAGGAATTCATTTAAAGTTCTTGTTCAAAGTATTTTATTTTAATCTAGTTTTTATACTCTTAAATAGGTACTCTGACCCAACGTATTCAACAGGCGGGACCCTCTCAAGGTCAAACAGCTTTGGATTATTTGTGAGTTGACTTTGTTTTTAAATAATAATCATTAGTTTCAAAGACGCCAAATTATGTAACGATTTATTTGATTATTGAGTTTATTATATATTTAATTGCTGAAATATAATATTTTTATGAAAGTATTGGAAGTATATTTGGATATTTGCGGATTGTGATTATCTTAACTTGATATATACTATTTTTGGAGAGTACTATATATACTTGGATGTGTGTGGGGTGCATGGGTTTGTTGGAAAAGGATTATGGAATGTGAGTTGGGTTGTGGTTTATGTCAGTTTGAAGTGCTATTAGCACTACCCTATGTACCTCCCTGGTTTTGAAATACTTAGATTGGATACTTGGAATTTTGGGATACTTGAATATGTCGGAACCCGGGCATCCTTGATGGGGTGTTTCATAGACCCTTAGCGGGATTAGTCTGAGCGCGTGGGACTTATCACAGGTGCACGAGTATTGAGGATTCTACTGTGCTTGCTGGTGAGCCCAGTCCCTCTATTGGACGGCTCGTTCTCTAGCCACATGGTCAATTCAGGATTCTTTCATGTGATCTAGTCAAACAATTCCCCCGATTAGATTGTTTCCCCAGTACAAGTTTGGTAATGGTCATGTTATATATACTTATATATATATATATATATATACCTTTGTTCTTGTTTATCGGTGAGGATCCTTCTTAACTCGCGGTGTCAACGAGCATGCGTTATGAGTGATAGTGGTTTAAGAAAAAGAGAAGGGTGTTGTGTGAATTTGGGTATTAGTAAACTATTATGGGATACAAATTATATACATATTGGGTTTCAATTGCATGTTTTATGCATCGTTTTTCAAACGGTGGGTTTAATATGTTGTTTTAAATTATAACAAAACTTTATTTTTGTCAACTCACAAGTTTTCTGTTTTGCACCCCCTAGGCAGTAACTAGACTTGAACCGAGCGGCCGAGCTAAGACTTGCGCTACAGAACCCTGAACTCCAGTAGGATAACTTCTATTTGTTTCAATCTCAGTTAAACTTTTTTTTTGCTTGTAAACTGAAATTCTTTAGATATGCTCTATTATCGCCCATGCTAGGGTTGGATTCAAGGTCGAAGGCCCATTATGTAAATTGTGTGTTATTACATTGTGCTTGTTGTTATTGCGATGATTTTAATGTATTTTCCACATGTTAAAAATTTTGGGAAATGTCCGTTTTTTAGGGGAGACTCTGCCGAAATTTTGGCAAAAAGTCTCGTCACTTTTTAGTAAGTGTGCCCAGCATTAGATTGATGTTGGAAAAATAACATATTTGGTTACGAATTCCGAGAAATTCGAGGAAGAGCCTATCAAAAACTTTCTACAAAATATAGGAATGTGGAAATGAGAGCAACTTGACGCTTGTCTTTGAGATAAAGGAGTAGAGCAGATTACAATGATTTGGTAAAAACGACAACAATCTCACTTTGGAAAAAATACATATTTGAACTATAGTGCTTGGTTAGAAGCTAGCTCCTAAAAAAGTGATATTCCAATGTAATGTGTTTGGTCCTTCCATTGAAAATTGGATTAGAAGCTAAAGACAAAGCACTAATATTGTCACATCATAGACTAGGAGATTGAAGCGAAAAAAGCAAATCGTCAAGCAATTGACATATTCAGCCAATTTCACTAGTGTTAGGTTTACAATTTCATATATTTTCATGTTAATGAATACTTAACTTATAGTTTAATTCACAAAGGACCCACTAGTGTAGTGGTTTGGATTATTTACTCATTCAGACAAGGTCCTGAGTTCGAGTCCTAGTATCTGTATGGTGTATGTGAGTTTAGTATAATATCGTCCCTCTCAATAGGAAAGATCCTAAAAAAAAACTTATAGTTTAATTATATGCTGTATTTTCTTTGTTTGATTGATCATCTTAGATTGTATGCATCTAGCTATAGTTGAGAAGTTGTGTAGGATAACTAAGAATATAATTTCTAATTGACAACAAGTAGTATGAAATCATAGTTCTCATAATTTCTAAGTAATATGGATTCATGAGGTAGACATGATGTTTTATATATTTATTTATTCTCACAAAGCTTAATGGAATCTATGCTTGCTAACTTAAAGGATAACCAAGATTAAGTTGCAAGCATAGGTAATTGGCTAGTAACCCTAACAAGGTATAATTCTCATTGACTGAGGTTAAGATAAACTTCATTAACTGTTTCAATGGCTACATGCTTGTATCCATGATTGCTTAGTTGCTACACTAGTGGTGGATTCTAGGCCATAGTTCTCATCATCATTGTATTCATAATAATTCAATTCTTTGTTAGTCGTTACCAATACTTGTTTACTTTCCTAGCTGAAGTTTGTTTTCTGGTTTCAATATATAATCAAAACTCACTTTCGCATCTGTTTATTGGTGTGTTTTCTAGCTAGTTCTTGCATATTAGGGCAATACATTACATTAGTTACAACTGTCTCTATGGAATTATTGTGAAATTATTGCAAGCGCAAAATCTGCACAAGTAATATAGAGATAAATGAAGTGTTGTTCTCACGAAAACTATAATTTTCTCTTAATTACCAATTATGATTCATGCAAAAGTTTATTTGAACAGTTGATTAAGAAAATTGATTGATTTAACTAAATTAAAATAGTTATGAAAAATAACAATTTAATTAACGATGGAAAATCAAGTTGATGAGACACTAGAGCATCCGATTTCATCATAACCAATTTCACTTAATTCTTATAGCCAATTAACCGTAATTTATACTCATGTTAACAGTTGGTTTCTGCTAATTCATTCGATATCCCCTCTCGAGCTCAACCAAAAATATTCTTAATTAACAATCTATTCCCTCTTGAGTAACCTATTTAGAAAATCAAGAACCCTATAAGTTCTATGAGAATCTGCAAGAAAATTGCATGAGTCATGTTAGTCCCTCTCGAGCACTCATTCAAGATATGGTATTTGTTAACAGAAGCAAACACCAAACATCTCCTCTCGGTCTCCTTTTGGATCATCAATTAAATATTAGCTAGATATTTAAGGCATTAAGAACAGTAACAAATACTCAACGTGGAATAGTAATCAGAAATTAATATAACTATAAAAATTAAGTATTTATGGCTAGGCTACATCATAGCCCTAACAAGAGAAATTAGTTCATGACAAAAGAAAATATAAACAAAAGAATTGTTGTCATAAAACTGATTTGGTAGATGGATTTGATCTCTAGATTCTTCACATCAACACCTTCGTAAGCTCCAAAAGCACCGCGACAACAACTCTGGGCTCTCTCTTATATATTTGTGAGTGTATTAAAGTTGTATATGGGAAGATGATGGCTCTGGCTCTTAGGTTAAAGCTTTATATTTATAGGCCAAAGGAATCCTCCAAAAATAAGGAAAATATATTTTAGAGAGTACTTAGGAAATATAGGAATAATGGGAATAATGGGAAAGTCCTAATTGGAAAAGGAGAAAAGGAGCGGCTGAGGCTCTTCTAATTCTTTTACAAGTCTAAGGCTGGACTTCTCCTATTAGTTGAGAGAAAAAATGATGTGGCAAAGAAAGCCTAGTCATGTAATATTGAATCTCATGATTAATAAAGCCTAGTTGTTGCTTCAACAAATGCCAACACTTCATTCTGCGACAACTCCTTCTCTGGTTCCTCAAGTCGTGGCACAAACACTCCACATAAAGAAGAAAGCATGCGGATGCCTATCTAACATTTGGCTTGGAACCTCCGCCTAGTTTTTCACATACGCACAACAACACCTTAGCCCTTTAGCAAATGGGATGGCAATAGCTGAAGTCTTGCTAAATCATCTGCCAACACACTCACACAAATCAACACAACCCAGCCAACACGCCTTCTTCAGCTCCACCAATTAAATACACATGGTTCTTCTCCAATTTCAATAGTTGTAAAATGATTTCAGTTCCCAAATTGATGGTAAACTTCTCTAACACTATCTTTCTGGTGTTGGTCACAGTGACCAGTTGTGGGTATATATTGACACTTGCACAGATGCACTCGATGGGTTTGATGAAATGACAGAGTGAGTTTTTGAGATTTCGCCAAGTTGATAATTCCACCCATTTTGCTCCCTTAAGCTTCGAAAATTATTGTTTTTGCTCCATAGCGTTGCTAGGACTGATTGTTTACAAAATCCTCACTAAACACATTAACCTAACCAATTTCACACGAAAACAATGCAATTAGAGATAGATTATATATGCAAAATATGAATCTATCAAACTACCTCAAACCTATCTTTGCTAGTCATTGAGTAAAATTAGAAACAAAAATAAAAACAAAACAAAAAGCTAACTAAACCACTTTTGCAGGAAATCTTGATGGCGCTTAGCATGTGCCACAAGCCATTAAACCTCTAAGTGTCCCTAGTAGGAGGAGTTGTGTTTCCTAAGGGTTTACTAGTTATGATACCCACGAACGTTTTACCACAAAACAAAGTCGTTAAAGACACCACTTTAAACAAGCTAACATGTTGCAACATCAAAGCTTAAAAACAACCACACTCGAATGCCATGGAATTATTTCGCCTTGACTCTAATCCACACTAGATATCAATCTATGATTTTGTCCCGGAATCCTAAGCTTACACTCAAATGTCACGTACGTTTATGAAGTTATGTAATGGGTATCAAATATTAACACATATGCTTAGCTTGAAGAATGTCAATTTCTGAAAATAATGTCTCATGAAAAGAATCAAATACTAAGAACTAGAGTACATACCTCACCACCAAGCAAGATTTCCCAAAGATCAGTTAGGCCTTTTACTTCGGTTGTAATGAAAGGCTAGGCTCGGGGTAAGAAAGAAAGGAATGAAATAACAAAAACTTCAGACATACCAAAGCATTATTCATGATCACATACATGGCCAACTCTTTTTCAACTTTATGTAATACTCAGCATCCAGGAATTGTGCAACTTTCTTACTCCATTTGGAGTGATTTTGAACTTTTATTCTTTTGAATTGCAAAATACTTTTCTTTTCTTTTCTTTTCTTTTTCTTGCAATTTTGCACAAACACCTCGGTACAAGCCAATTCTTGGGTATAGAGCTCGACCTTCTTATTTTCATCACTTTGGCACATCGTAAGCTATAAGATATAGCTTAGAAACAGGTTGTATAGGTTATAGATAATAAGGGTGGTGAAAGAAAGGCTAAGTATTTAGTTACAAAGGGGTTAATGGCGCACTTAAAAGGGTAGGATGAAAGGTCTTTTAGTGGGTGAAAATATGCATAGCCTAACATCATCTCTCATGGTCCATCCAACTCAGAAGTGACGTACCTACAAAAATAAGAAAATTCTTTAATATCCAATACAAACATAATGAGAGCAATCTAATTAAGAACAAAATCGAAGAATGTTTAAGAGTAGAAATAATAAAACCCCTCTCAAAGAATGGCTTTTGGCTCAATATCTCACAAGGGTAGTCTCCACTAATATTCCAAAGTCATTTGAATTCGACCATAGCAATTTGTCCACCAATATATTATGAGTATGGTATTGTGAAGTGCAAAAATTATAATGCTATAACCAGTAGCGGATCCAGGAATTTTTTAGGGAAGGGGCAAATTTAAAAGGCTAAAATCTCCATCAAATTATTTAGACAATATCCAATACCCTTGAATTTAAACAATACTAATATCATTCATAATTCGTAGAAAGAATAAAATTACAAACAAATCTTCGATGAACTCGCTTTTAATATCTAAAGTGGGAGAGAATATCTCATGTTCTCATATATCTAAAGAGATCTCATCAACTTGCTTTTAATTTGTTTTGCTATGTTTGGAGTTTCTTCAATATAAAGTGACAATAGACTGACAATATTTTGAAAGACGAGGTATAGAGGGTATGCGTTTTTGGTCCCTTAAAGTGAGGCATAAGCCTTGAGACATTGAGGCGTAATTCTTTTGAACTTGAATTATTTTAAAAATGAATATATAAAAAGATATGTTACTCATCTATTTAACACTACAACATGAAGATGACATAGCTATTAAAAATAAAAAATAGAGATGACCTTTTTTTTTTTCAAAGTAAAAAATTTAGAAAAGAAATGGCCTATTAATAAGTATTATATATGTTATTAAGTGGGCGAGTCTTTTGCCCCAAACCAAACAAAAACTTACGCATATTTATAAGAAGGCCCATCTTTTTGGGCTTTGCCACCACCAAAACCCACCGCTTGGAGAACTAAACTTAAATGAAACAATGTGTTTCATTAAAAGATATCAAAGAAAGAGAACAGTGTCATTCTATCAAAAGAAATTAGGTATAGTAAGTCTTCTTCTTCGTAAAACCTTACGCCTGACTCCATATCCACTGGTTGGCTGTGCCTTTTTTGCGCCTCAGACTCTATGGAATTTTCCAGCGAACGAACGTGCAACTGCACCTCCTTGCGCCTCCTCCACTGGCTATAACCTTTATGGAAACATGTTAGTAAAGCATTCATGATCAAAACATGACATATACATCTCTATTAGCAAGAAAAAGTGATAGCTTTAACTAGAATTCACATTTCGGTAAAACTGCGTCTTTTCAATATCAACCTAAGATAAGTTTTCAGTAACTATCGCACAAAGTACTGCACGAAATTTGGCAAGCCTTATATACTCAAATAATAGACAAAAATGTGCACAACTTTTATACAAAAAATATTCCGAAAAATAGAAATGAACTGCATGAAGCTGACATTAAAAACAGATAACAGTGCAAATCACATAAAAACTTTAGTTCCAGACCCTTGTTCAGAAAAATAGCTATAACTTCCAAACGAAAAGTCAAAAAAATATGAGCCTCATATGGTTGGATTCAGCACAAAAAATTTAAGAAGTAGCACAAGCCAAATCTTCAAATATGACACAGATGAAAACAGTTTCAATGAAACATAAACCCCAATGTTTTGCATGACTCGAAAAATACTAAAAACAAATTTTTTTTAAATAAAATGAATGTTACCCACCTCATACCTAAACCAAACATTGTCCTCAATGTTTAAAAAGAAAGTAAAAGCAAGGACAAGGAATAGTAAAAGGAATGAACACGAGAAATACACAAATGAAAAATTAAAAAGATAAGGAATGAAAGTACCTAGTTGGGTTGCCTCCTAACAAGCATTTAGTTTAGAGTCAATAGCCCGACTTTTGGATGCATTTACTTGGGATCATCGAGGAGGATGGTGGTCTCCTCCTCAAGAAAGGAAGCTGCCACATATGATTTTAGTCGGGACCATTAACTTTGAAAGTTGTACCGTCACGATCATTCTTGATTTCAACTGTCCCATAAGAATACACTGTTAACAATGTGAATGGCCTGGACCAACGAGAGTGAAGTTTCCTAGGAAAGAGTTTCAACTGTGAGTTGTAAAGGAGAATGCTTTGACCCACATAAAATTATTTCTTCAAGATATGGTTGTTATGCCAGTTCTTTGTACGGTCCTTATAAATTTTTGCATTCACATACGATTCATTCCGAAGTTCCTCTAACTCATTCACTTGCGACTTCCTTCTTTGAGCGTTTTAATAGCCCAAAAAGCTTTATGTTCCAATTTCTATATAGTGACGTCCCAATTGGCGTCTTGAACGCCGTTCTATAAGCCTATAGTGCATCATCCAATTTCAATGACCAATCTTTCCTAGATGCATTAACTGTCTTTTCCAAGATTTTCTTCAATTCCCTATTCGAAACTTCAACTTGCCACTAGTTTGCAGATGGTAGGGAGTGAAAACTTTGTAGGTAATGCCATATTTTGCAAGAAGAGACTTAAATTGACGATTACAAAAATGAGTTCCATCAACAATAATTGCATGCGGGACCCCAAACCTTGTGAAAATATTTTTTCATAAAAATTTAACCACAACCTTGGCATCATTAGTGGGTAAGGCAGCCACTTCGACCCATTTGGATACATAATCCATTGCAATCAAAATGTACAAATTTTCATACGATGCCGGAAACGGACCCATGAAGTCAATAACCCCAACGTCAAACAATTCTACGTCCAGAATTTTATTCAAGGGCATTTGGTTTCTACTAGAGATATTTCCCGTACGTTGGCAAGGATCACACCTTGCAACAAAGTCTTGAGCATCTTTAAACAAGTAGTAGGCCAGAAAAACACAGATTGTAGAACCTTGGCTGCAGTCTTGGAAGCACCATAATGGCCTCCACAAGCCAAAGTGTGACCATGCAATAATATGTCAACCATCTCTGTCTCAGGTACACATCTTAGAGTTGGATGTGGAAGTGGTGGTGGTGTCATTTTTAAAAATGAATGATGGTATTTTGGGAATTAAAAAAATTCATTAAAGGTTCATCTCTGCTTCTTTTGAAAGCAGCTTTGAAAAGCAACCCAGACCTTGCTTTTAAAAGCTGCTGTCAAAAGACCACTGCTTTTAAAATAATCAGGATATTTTATTTTTACCAAACACCTTAAACTGCTTAACTTTAAAGTGAAGCAGGTTTTTGGCCAAAAAAAGCAATCCCAAACGGGGCCTAACACTCAAAGAATAAACTTTTGTAGTAAGGTTAGAAATTTTTGCTGTTAGAAAAGCCATAGCATCGACTTCCAAGACCCCAGCTGGCTTCGAATTCATTCTCTCACTTGGCTATTGGTAACTGTTGGACGCCATGGTCTCCAATAATTCAAATGCTTCAGTAGCTGTTTTTGCCATTAACGCTCCTCTAGCTGCTGCTTGTTTGACTAATCTCATTGTAAAAAGTCTAAACTTGAATCCAGGTTGGTACCTCATGGTGAGGACACTTGTGCAAGGAATCTTTGAATCGTTCACATGCTTCATATAGAGGCTCCCTATCATGAACAACATAACATCTTGCCCTAATTTTGTAGTTTTGGCTGAGGGAAAAATTTAGCAATAATCCCATAATGTGTCACATTTTGTCTAAGTCTACAAGGTCCATTTTCTATCAATATTTTAAGTCATGTAGGACTAATACTAAAATTCCATAACTTTAATTAATTAATTAAGTTAATCTAATTAGTTTAATTGATTTAATGACTTAAATAATTAATTCATTAACCTTAGTTGACCATGTCAAGTCTCGGGTCAACGGTTTTGACATTTGACTTTGACTTTGACTTTGACTTTGTCCAAGCCACAAAAATCATTTATTCTCTTTTTAATTCTCGATCCATATCTTTTCAGTGTGTAATCTTATAAGTTCTAGTTGGCAAGGTCGTGGGTAAGAATGGTTTCTTCTAAATCGAATGTGAATTATGTCCCTCTATACAATTTTCCCTATTGGCGAAGGCTACTTGTAATTAGTCCTTACAGGGCTTCCACATACTATAAGTGACACCTAGCAGTATATCATGGTTACCCAAGTTAAATATAATTCATTTAGAGAACCTAGTCAGTTTGTGATTACAATGCAATTCGGTCATTCTCTATTACAATATTGCATGTCATGTTGTTGGGATATGGTTAACTTGTGTCAAATTCCTAACATAACATCTATAGGTTATATGATTCACTTGGATGCAATTGCAAACTTTCTTGTTCAATTCCCATATTTGGCCAAAGATTTAACGAATCATATCTTTAAAGTATTATCTCTTCCTACTAAGAGTAGAGATTCCTTGTTATACGTTCACATGCCTCTGTGCACATGTTGAATATCCTGAGAAACATCTGTAGGTAAAGAACTTTTGGCGAATTAAATTCCGCTAAATGAGAAAATAATTATGGTTTGGTGGATTAAATTGCCAGCCTCATGATTCACCCACATGGCATATGACTCATCAAAATTGAATTAGTTGTCAAAAGTGACAAGTGTCGACATCCGGGGGAGTGCATTAAACAATTCAAAGTGAAGACAAAATTAAATGGAAGAATCTTTAGTGATTGACTTTGATTTAAATCAAATATTAATCAAGTCAATCAATTAAAGATAATTTGGTTAAATTGCCAAATTATCGGAATTAATTTTAAATCAAATTAAAATCCCACAAAGTAAGGTCTTAAAGAAGCTATTTAGGTCAAGCATCCTGCATGAGCTTATGAATAGGAGGCCTCAAGACAAAGGAAAGAAGCTTAGCCACACCAAGCACTCAGAAGAATCAGAAAACTCTCTGCATTCTTAACCTCACTTTGGAAGAGCACCAAGCACAACAAATACGTGTTGATTCATCCGCCCTAGAAAAATCCAATATCCAAACAAGCATTGTACTGCCCGTTTGATCAAGATCAAGTATCTACAACCCTTGTATCAAACAAAAATTTTCTTTAAAACACTTTGGAGATCAAATCAAAGGATTTCATACAAAGATTGTAATATAGAGATTGTAACCATAAATTTCATTAATACAAAAATTACTTTGTACACATATTCTTGTTTCATTTGTCTGAGAATTTTCGTGTTCTTGTTTCCTTAGACCTAAGACATCATAGTTGTTGACAGGATCCACCCCAAATTTCCCAAAACCCGAAACGAATCTTGTGGAATTCCCGACATCACCCCGATGCCGGGCCCACTTACTAAAGACTGAGACTTTCTGCCGAAATTTCGGCAGAGTTTCCCCTGTAAATTGAACATTTCCCAAAATTTCAACATGCACAAAAACACATTTAATATCCCAACAGGCATCATGCACAATATAACTTCATGCAATTCACATAAAACGGCCTTCGGCTTTCCAATAATTCGCAACGAAACCACTAATAAATTCTAAACACAATTATAAACGCCAAATGCGATTTCCATCATCTGAATTCCCAAATATTAAACATACAAAATTTAAACCTCCTAACAAGACTGCATCTTATTTTCACCTAAATTTCAACAAGAAGGTCCGAACCAATCTTCATAAAACAACATGACTAACATTTAGTCTGCGGCTGCACCTAGTAACCTTAGGCTGCCCACATACCCTTACTGAAGGATCAAGCCACACGTAGTTCTTCCCCTAAAACCCGATTCCAAGCACATACAATACTTTTATTCATCTCTGTTATTCATATAAACTCCATATACTCCGATACAACCAACGCCACGTATGGGGTATATCAACACGCTTGATAACCTACGCCACGTTCGACCTCACCATATTATTACATAATCTCCCCATATGCCGGTACAACCAACACCACGTATGGGGCCTGTCAACACGTTGAAAAACATACGCCACGTGCGACCTCACCATATTATCATACTATCTCCCCATACGCTGGTACAACCAATGCCACGTATGAGGTCTGTCAACACGCCGGATAACCTACGCCACGTGCGACCTCACCACATTATCACAATATCTCCCCATACGTCGGTACAACCAACTCCACGTATGGGGTTTGTCAACACGCCGGATAAGCTATGCCACGTGCGACCTCACCATATTATCACAATATCTCCCCATACGCCGGTACAACCAACGCCACGTATGGGGTTTGTCAACATGCCGGATAACCTATGCCACGTGCGACCTCATCATATTATCATAATATCTCCCCATACGCCGGTACAACCAACGCCACGTATAGGGCCTGTCAACACGCCGGATAACCTACACCACGTGCGACCTCACCATATTATCACAATATCTCCTCATATGCCAGTACTACTAACGCCACGTATAAGGTCTGTCAACACGCCGGACAACCTATGCCACGTGCGGCCTCACCATATTATCACAATATCTCCCCATACGCCGGTACAACCAATGCCACGTATAGGGTCTGTCAACACGCCAGATAACCTAAGCCACGTGCGACCTCACCATATTATCACATAATCTCCCCATATGCTGGTACTACTAACGCCACGTATGGGGCCTGTCCGCACATCAGATAACCTACGCCACGTGGCACCTAACAATCACAGGGTGGTACTTATAGTGTAATCAAAATCTGGGGAGGTACCTAGGGTAGTGTGTATAGCACTTCAAACTGACATTCTAAACTCTCTGCACACAATTATACTTATATTTAATTATATAAGTTAAACTCCAATATTGTATAAACCTCAACCACATCCCAAGTACCCCGCCCATCACAATTACTTTACCAAAAATGCTAAATTAACTATTAATTCTAAAAATGGATTTCCATAAATCAATAAATTCATATGCCTAAAAATTCCATCACCAACCATGCTATTCATTTAAAAATAAGGTCCGAGAGTTTCATGCGATAATAATTAAACACTCTAAAAATCCCAACCTAGTCGACATGCCTCAACAACACTCAAGACCTGTCACTAGGGTCATTATAATCCTCCTAGGAAGGTAAACTACCTCAGAAGACTCAAGGTCAACTAAGGGTCAAACTACCCACACTTGGTCAAACGGGACCACGGGGCCCACGACCTCCAAATTCCAACCCAAAAGTTCTTGTGGTTTCTACAAGGTATAGGATACTCGTCCTACAAGTTTGGTCCATATCGGAAGGTCGGATCGCTCACGATCGCAAGATCTGATGGTTATTACAAACATAAACTATAAATTATTAAATCGGAACATCCGGGGCTCTGATTCACGATCCGTGAATTCTACACGATCCTAAAAATACCTAGATTGACATATAATAAATTCAAGACCATCCAACGGTCCCAACCTATCGAACCCGGATAGCGCGCAATAGGTGGTATCCGTTCGATAGTCAAACGACGTCCGAATTGAGATCTGCGAAATCCTACGCACTCGTGACAGTCTAAGGAACTCAACCAGACAAAGTGCAACTTCACCACCCTCGCCACGCCCCGGCAGTGTTGGGTGCCCAAAGCGATTACGCATCGTCGATAAATCTCAAAACCACAGCTCCAAACTCGTACTCTAGGTATAACACCATATTTGGAGTCATTTTTGTTCTTGGACCTACCCCAAAAACTGACTGGAGGTAGCCGAAATCGAGATCCCAAAACCGGCCGAATCTAAATTCATAAATCGAATTACCTACGCTAGGAATCGATCGAATCCTACCCAACAGACAGCTAGAGCATGAAAAATAGTGAGAAACCATACCTCATTCATCGGAATCGGTGGCTAGAGGAGGAGATCGATGTCGGAGAAGTTTAAGCAACACCGGCCGCTTCTTATTCATTTTTCGGCTAAACCGCTGCGGCTGGCGACGAGACCTGGCTAGGGTTGGAAGAGGACGACGGCCTGGTCATTTTGGCACCAGCCCCGTCGTCATCGATGGCCGGAGGAGAGAACGGCAGGCCAAAATGTGGCCGGTTGTCGCTGCGCGAGCGAGAGAGGAGAGAGAGAGAGAGAGAGAGAGAATTCTGATTTTTATCAAAACCCTTTTCTCCAAAATTACGGTTATGCCATTGAGGTTATTTTGATCATACCTCTCTCGTTACAACTCCGATTCGAGCCCACCACGTGTCTACGGACTCATCTCACTGTGCTCTACGCAACAGTACAGCCGAAATTCCCAAATTTCTTCCAGGTCAAAAAGTCAACTTAAATCCTAATAAAATATTTTGGGGGTAAAACGATATTTTCTCTCAATAAATTAATATTTACTAATTTATTTAGGACCGGGTCATTACAGTTGTCTTGTGTATCGTGCTCCCAAAAACAAACAACCCATACACAAGACAACCGTGATGTCTTAGGTGTAAGGACTAATTTGCATTATCATAACTTAGAATTCTTTGTTTGACACTTGTGAGTAAAACTTACATACAAGAATTCTTAAGTTGATCGCGTTCAGTGAACTCCATCTCTATAGAGCGCCTACACACTTATCTTATTGTCTCTGCACGAATAACTTGAGACTAGTCATCCTCCCAATTGAGCAGACATAGTATGTACCAGTCTTTATAGTTCACCATTGTCCAGGAACCTTTTAGGATACGATATTCGTATGATGGAAAGGCCTCGTGAATCTAACTTCTTTAGACTACTTTCCATATTTGTATCTTTATCCACGGACTTGTTACTTTTTGTATATTATGTATCTTAAAGTAACATTCACTCCCCTTAATTATACTAATTATATTATGTCCTTAGAGTATTCCATTTTATACTGACTTATAGGGCATAATCTATTACTTTGGGTATGCTACACCATATGTAAGAGAGAAATCTCTTTTAATGTGCTAACAACTTAGTGAGCAACATGAAAGTTTGTAAGTTTTTTTTTCTTTTGTTATCAGTTACATTTCTATTTATTAGTTGCTTCAAACATCTGCATCTGTTCAATTTTGGAATTTCTCTGCGAGCAAGAATATGAGATTTGTTCTCGACTCATTTGTATATATAACTGAGAGTGTAAGTGCTTGGGTATCTTTGGGGTTTGGGTTGATAGAGTTAAACTATGTAATTCCTAGATTATGTGAGATTCTTAATCTCCTCTGTGATCTCCTTTGTTATTAGTGGATTTCCTCGTCTTTAATACTGAGTTGCTTCTTCAACAACAATTTGGTCAAGTCCTTCTTGGGCAAAATGAGGATATTGGCCTAGACCATGTCATGAAAGCAGCCCTCTCACTACAACAAAAAAAAAGTGTCATTACCGACCAACCTTTTCCGAGGGCCTCGAAATTCCCTCGATAAAAGTGTTTTTTTCAACCAAAAAATGTTATCCATTGGAAATATGTCATGGGGCTGAAATTTATTTCCGACAAAGGAACTACCCTCGGTAAAAGTTTATAAGGTCGTCGAAAATGTAATTTATTTGGCGGGAAAACTTGGCGCCAACTTTATTAGCGACAAAAAACATTTTTCTTGGAAATAAGATGATTATTTCCGAGGGGCTTCTCATTCTGTTGGAATTGTTTGCCTATTTCCTAGGAGCTCCTCATTTCCTCAGAATTGTTTGACTATTTCCGAGGAGCTTCTTATTCCGTCGGAATTGTATGATTATCTTTTAGGCTCTTCTCATTTCCATCGGATTTGCCTATGAACAAAATTGAGTTTTTGTTATTACTTTGTATTTTATAATTCAAAATTAGATTTTTTGAGCTTTAAGGTGAAGAGAATGTCACAAGGAGTTCCTAGGAATTTTCGGTGTATTTTTTTATTTTAAAATTATTTATTATGAATTACAAAAGTTAAATCGTAAAGAAATCATATGAAATAGAATGGATTGACATGTGTCAGCCTCTTAAAGGCACTTCGTTAGCGTTTCTGACAATAGGCCTATAATATGGCGACACGTATTATTTTCTTAATATTTATTGCTTTTTTCTTAAACAATTCAAAAATAAATAAATAAAAAGCGTAAAGATGCACCAAAAATTGCTACAAACTCTTTTATCTTTAGTCTACTACCTCATAGCCACACATAGCACCTTTTTTTCTTCTTAGCCAATAGAAAGGGGCAAGATTAGACAAACACAACTTACAAAAAGATTTTAAAAAAGAATAGTAAAACATTATAACATTAAAATAACACAACTTACACTTATTTTCATGCTCCATTATTGTTTGTGGTTGGTCAAACTCAAATACAACATTAATATATTAGAACATCATTAAATCAATGGCACCAAGCTCTGAATCTTCCCCAATTTGCATGCAATCTAAGTTATTACCTCACCTTTATTTCTCAAGTTTCTGATCTTTATTCATTGGTTGTTTGTTTGCTAATTAATTGGCTCCAAGTTTTAGTTCTATTGATTTGTTTGTTTTTTTTTTTTTGGTTTGGTTGTACTTATCTGTGTTCGTGTTTCGAAAAAGAATTTCTAAATTTATCTAAACTAAAGGCCTTGTTCGCATTTAGTTATGTTGTTTTCGGGCTTTAGTGCCCTTACCAAAAATAAATAAATTTCTAGACAATTTGAATCATTATATATTATATTATAAAAGAAGCCAAGGGAAAAAAATTTACTCAGGCCTTAAACAAATTCCTGGTTCCAACATTGATTCCATACGTTTGAGTTAATGATAATCATTGGATCCAATCAACTAGTGTTATGTGATAGAATGTTTTGATTTGTCTATGCACAAAGTTGAGTTTTGTTATTACTTTGTATTTTTATAATTCAAAATTTAGATTTTTAGAGTTTTAAGGTGAAGAGGATGTCACAAGGAGTTAATAGGAGTTTTAAGTGTATTTTTCTTTTTTTTTAACTTTATTTGTTATGAAATTAAAATAAAATTAACTATAAAAGAAAATTTGTTATAAAACTAGAATAATCAGAGGATGAGAAGTACCACTGTAATATTGGGAGTGGAATTATATTTCTCTTTGTGGTGTTTACACTGACATAATTTCTCCTCAGATAAACTCTACTCTTTTCTCTTCTCTCTAACTCTCACTCTATTCTCTTCTTTCTTCCCTCTATTCTCTTCTTTCTTCCGTATGTGTTTACAAGCAAATATAATGCCTATTTATAGGGAAAGCAAATGGCTTTTAAGGGAGACATAATGATTTCTCCCCAATATCATTATCCCATCTTTTAACTAATACCTTCTAGCTTTATCTCCATCTTTTGACTAATTGCCATCTAGTTTTACCTATGTGGGCTTCATTTCTTTATAACACTCCCCCTTGAAGACCACATGTCCCTAGATTGGTTGCCTCATTAAAACCTTGCTTGGAAAAACCCAGTGGGAAAAAACCTAAGTGAAGGAAAAAGAGTACAACTTTATTTGGGACATAAGGGTAATGCACTCATGTTGCCTTGTTAAAACCTTGCTAGGAAAAACCCGGTGGGAAAAAAACCCTAGTCGAAGGAAAAAGAGTACAACGCGCATATGTCTTGTGTTAGAGGACTCTTGAATGCTCCCCCTGATTTTGCATGCTCCAACTTGATTGCTTGCAGAGTTGTCGTAATCCGATGCCATGCACTAACCTTTGGAAAGTATATTTCGGCAATGATTTAGTCAATAAGGGATGTCCTTTAGAGTTGGTGACGATCCTGCGCATCATGGTGGATCCAGGATGACCCAACCTGTCATGCCAAAGCTTAAAAGCATTTGAGCCAGTGGACTCTTGGTCCATGATACTATGTGCCTCAATTGTCCGTATGGTTGTGTAATAAAACCCTGATGAGAGCTCACAAAGCTTCTCCAGTATACGCTTTTGGGTATCACTGGAGGTAATGCAAAGATATTCCATGTTTTCCTCTTTCTTTGTTTCAACATGGTAGCCATTCAAACGTATATCTTTGAAACTCAACAGATTCCTTCTGGAGTTAGATGAATACAAAGCATCTGGAATGGACAGTATTGTTCCATTTGGTAACATAATTTGGGCTATTCCTGAGCCTTCAATCAGATTTGCAGGACCTGATATGGTTGTTACCTTTGCTTTTGTAAGCATTAATTTTGAGAAATACTTACGATCTTGAAGGATCGTATGAGTAGTTGCGCTGTCTGCGAGACAAATATCTTTGCCATAGCCTTTGTTTTGAGGGTATCCATAATTTACATCCATGCCACCAAATAAGTAAAATAAGCTGAATCAATAAAGAAGAAAACATTACCACTTTTATTGGATTGAAATTTAAACAACACTTCAGCTAATACAAATAGTACATTAAGGAATTTATTCTAATTCGGACTCATAAGCTTCATTCCCTCTTTTAGTAACAAAATCAGAAACATCCAGATGCGTCTTGTTTAGCTGACGCGATATTTCTGATGAGCCATTTGTGGCTGGCGGAGCATGATCAATGTAATTTATCTCCACTTTCCTGTTCTTAAGTGAAGCTTGATAGAGATCCCCCAAATGCCTGGGCGTACGACATGCGCGCACCCAATGTCCCTTTGCACCACATCTGTGACAAGGGCTTTCAACATTTCTAGGCACATGGCTCATCTGTGACTTTCCCTTATTACGGGATGCATTTTTGCCATTCGTGGATGGACCACTCCTTGGACCTAAACCCTCTGAACGAGCACCACGATTTTTTCTATTTCCTTGCCAGTGGCCACGCTTGCCCCATCGCCCGCGTTTGTGGATATTACCACGAGATGAAGTGGCATTCACTTCCTGAGATGCAGCATTTATTTCAGGAAGTGGTGCTGAGCCCGTTGGGCGAGATTGGTGATTCTTTAATAAGAGCTCATTATTCTGCTCAACTAACAAGAGGCAAGATACAAGTTCCGAGTACTTCTTGAAACCGCTATGTCTGTATTGCTGCTGAAGGAGGACATTTGAAGCATGAAAAGTGCTCAGAGTTTTTTTCGAGCATATCCTCCTCAGATATATTTTCCCCACATAGCCTCATTAATGAGGTAATTCTGTGCATAGCAGAGTTATACTAGGACACTGACTTGAAATCTTGAAATCTCAAGTGAGTCCATTCGTATCTAGCTCTTGGGAGAGTCACCATCCTCTGGTGATCGTATCTTTCACCTAGAGCTTTCCATAGAACCAACGGTTCATCAACCACCACATATTCGCTCTTCAGCGCTTCATGGATGTGGCGGCGAAGAAAGATCATGGCCTTCGCATTCTCTTCAGGTGAAGCATCATTCTCATCTACAATTGTTTGTCCGAGGCCATTGGCTCGTAGATGAATTTTGGCATCCAGGACCCATGATAAATAGTTGTCCCCGGAAAGGTCCAAGGCAGCAAACTCTAGTTTTGCCAAATTTGCCATCCAAAACTTTAGGCTCGAGATCTGGGACATTAAGCCACTTATTAATAGGAATTTCAGGCCCTCATTATTCAGGTATATTAATTGATGATAAAAATAAAGTGCTATGAATTTGCTGGTATGGACGATAAACCCGCACCATACCTTAAATAAAATTAAATGTGCGGTAAAGTAAATTCATAAAGTAAATTGCTTGTTGTATGGACGTTAATTCCGCACCATACTTTAAATAAAAGTAAATATGCGGTAAAGTAAATTTATAAAGTATGAGGGTTAATTCCACATCATACTTTAAATAAAAGTAAATGTGCGGTAAAGTAAATTCATAAAGTATGAGGGTTAATTCCACATCATACTTTTAATAAAAATAAATGTGCTGTAAAGTAAATTCATAAAGTATGAGGGTTAATTCCACATCATACCTTAAGTAAGAGTAAATGTGCTTGTATGGGCACTAATTCTGCTCCATACTTTTTTAAATAAAAGTAAAGGCAGCTGTGTGGACGATAAACCCGCGCCACACCTTTAAATAAATATTGCCGTATGGGTAATAAACCTACACCATACCATAAATAAAATAAATGTGGGGATAAAAACCTCCACCTAATATATATGAAGTGCATAATATATCATATATTGTGGGCAATATAACTGCGCCACTATTCAAGATATAATAGATGGGTTTTAAGATCACACCATCATTTTATTACAATAATTTGTGTTACAACGCGATGGGTAAAAAAAAAAATTACACCACCATAAAATAACAGGACGGATTAAACAACATAGAAATTACAAATTACGTTACAAAGAAGTAAATTAAACAAGCATGGATTAAACAACATAGAAATTGTGAGAATACAAAAAAGAAAGTTTGCATGTCGTTGTAGTAGTAAAGTGAGAGTAGACATATGACAGAGAGGAGACAGAGAAATAACCACATAGTGTTGAGTTGGAAAAATTTCAGAAATAAAAGGAGAGACTATCGTGCTGATAACGTGTTATAAAACTAGAATAATAAGAGGATGAGAAGTACCACTGTAATATTGGGAGTGGAATTATATTTCTCTTTGTGGTGTTTACACTGACAGAATTTCTCCTCAGATAAACTCTACTCTTTTCTCTTCTCTCTGACTCTCACTCTATTCTCTTCTTTCTTCCCTCTATTCTCTTCTTTCTTCCGTATGTGTTTACAAGCAAATATAATGCCTATTTATAGGCAAAACAAATGACTTTTAAGGGAGACATAATGATTTCTCCCCAACATCATTATCCCATCTTTTGACTAATACCTTCTAGCTTTATCTCCATCTTTTGACTAATTGCCATCTAGTTTTACCTATGTGGGCTTCATTTCTTTATAACAAAATTGACTATAAAAAAACAAATATTTGCGACGACATTTTTCTGAGGGACGCCAAATACCCTTGATAATAAATTTTGTGCCCGATTTCCCCCAAATTTTTTCTCGTGGCACCCATTTTTTTGGCTCCATTTAAATTTTACGCCTAACACTTTGCAAAAAATAATAATAAAAGAAACACAAAACAAAACCCTAACTCGCTCTATCTCAAGCTTTCTGACCCAAACCCTCACTTCCTCCTTCTTATCTACAAACTCTCTAGTTCTCACAAATATCACTTTGAGTTGAACCCACACCCACCATCGCTCCATTTTTGCCGTCGTTGCTCCAATTGAAGAAGTCATTTTCCGTCACCATCGCCGTCTCTTCTCATCATCTTGTCGCCGCCGCCTCTATCTCAATTTCAAGTAAGTTCCATCTTGTCTCATCTCATCTCAGTTATTTAGATACAAATTTATGAAAGGTAGACCGAAGATCTAGGTAGATCCTCCATCATATGGTATTGTGGGATCGTGAGTTCCAATGATTTTTATTAGGGTAATTTTTGGAATTGGTCTCTTCTTTGGTTTTCATTATATTTCCTTGAGAATACTAATGGGTTTTCAGTGTCTTTTATTTGATTTAGATCATCGGTTTTTTTGATTGAATCAGGGCAACATCTCTAGTTATCTTTTTTACCTCCGATTTTTTATCTGATAGGTTTTCCATGTTTGCCTTTTGGTTTAGTAATCTTTTTGATCTGATGGAACCAGACCTCATCTTTGGTTTTCAGATTCTCTCTCCTTCTTGCCTTGCAATCTTACAAGGTTGTTTGCTCTTCCAATCAAGGTAACATTCTCAACCTATCCTTGCTCTTTATTTATTTAATTTTTTATATATAGCAATTTATGATTTCATATTATACATGGTGAGAACCAAACCTCATCTTTGGTTCCTTCTGTATATTTTTCATCGCTTTTTATCTTGTAATTTTGGTCTATATTTGAGAAGAGGAATTGGATCTGATTGCTTCACCAACTATTTAGAGAGGAGTGCTTGTAGAGAACATTATAGCCTTGTTTGCAGAGAATATTATAGCCGTGTTTGCAAAGAACATTATATAGTCTTTATGTATTTGATTTTTCATTTTCATTTGGGTGTATTGGTTGATTTTGAGTTATACATTTTTTTTTAAAATAAAAGATTTTATAGAAATAATAAGATAAGAAAGAGAGACCAAAACATAGAATAGAAGGATACATGGTCATCCTACAAGTTAATAATAGTCAAATTATACATGGTCATCCTACAAGGTAATAATAGGATACATGCTGAACATCTTCTTTTTTATTGTTTGACATAGTTGCCTTGAGTTTGTATCTATTTTTCTGTTCTTATTTCATTACTGTCTGTTATATTTGATTTAACACATTGACTAAAAGTTTGTTTTGGTAACAGAACTAGCTTTGTTCTTGTTTTGGCAGGATTAACAAACAATGTAATTGTTAATGGGAAGTAGCAGCAGCCCATCATTAGTGAAGATTCAAAGGAAGCTATGAAGCATTCATTCGAACTCTTTAATATTCCATTGGAAGTAGATTTTGGGACTAGTGATATAGGACATAGCTTAGGATTGTAATGAATATTTGTAATTTATTACATTTGCCTTTTATTAATGATGATATATACTATTCTTTGAACAACAATTTCTCAATTGAAATATTATTTATATTTTTTGATAATATTTGTACGTTTAATGCTTATAAGTGTAGTTGGAAAAATATTTTTTCGACAAACTTCCATGTCGAAAAAGCACAATTCCAACGAATTATATTTATCACAAGTAGTATCTAGGCTGGAAATACTATTTTCGACAAATAGTCATTGGTTGAAAAAATAGAATGGTGAAAACAAAAGATCTCGATCAAAAAGTATTTCCGATAAAAACAAGTATTTGCGACCACATTTATTGTTGGAAATGAATTTGTATGGTCGTTTTGAAAATCTATTTCCGATAAAAATATAAGCAATATCGACGAAATATCGGTGTCGAAAATACATTATTTCCGACGGAATGGTCGGAAAAGAAGTATTAACAACCAGCGTTTTACCGACGACTTTTGACCAACTTTTGCTATCGGAAAAGCGAATTTCCGACGGCAAAAGGCTTTTTGCGACAATAAAATACCCTCGCTAAAGGCATTCTATTTTGTAATGTCTCTGTTCAAGAGTATCAAACTCTGATTGTGGTGAACTGAGTTGACTCTTAAGTATGATTATGAACATAATCATCATTTGTTTTAATCTAATTAATTCCAAGATGTGGACCTAAAAACTATTGCATTCATCAGACAGAGGCAATAGAGTTTAGTTATTTAATTAACCTTGTTAGCTAACTACCAATTAGTGATTGATTACTACTTTAATTTAATGAGAAATTGATCTAATCATTTTAATTTAGCTCAACCTTTTCTTCCTTTCCTCTGCATGCCATATATTAACTAATGTATTCATTGTGCTGGGAATCGACATGGCCACTGAGTCTACTTGGGAAGACTAAGATCCAACATATCAAATAAGAGTGGTGGAGAATCACAATATCACTAGAACAAAATATAATGCAAATGTGGCTTAATAATTTTGTACACTTGATGTTTGTTAAGTTATTAATTTAGTTGTCTATATTTGGGAAAATACATAGTTATATGTAGTTGTATGATTTAACATGACATATTTTGGTTAGCAAGGTTAGATGTTTCTTTGCACAGCCAGTAAAATGGCATGTCTTTGGCTAACTAAGAATATAAAAGATTATGAGGCATATTTATGATAAACTAGTTGCAGACATCCTACATACATGTAAACAAGCGGTAGATTTCAGTCCGATAAGTACAAAGAGTACAAATCCAACTTAGACAAACATTAAACATTCCAACTAGTCTTAGTTGTTTTATTTGAACAAGCGGTAGATTTCATTCCTACTTTTTGCGACCACGCTTGTTGGATAAAAGAAAATAAAAGAATAAATTAAAATAAATACATCATAAAAATAAAACAAGCAATTATTATATATAAAAAATGTGCATACATGTGGGGCACATTACCATAACCACTACTATCACCATCACCAATGTTAGAAGTGCTTTCTTCAATTCTATTGTTGCTTTCATTTCAATGTCTTCCATGATGGTTAAACCGACGTGGTTTCCCATATTCTATGCACAATTTTGAACATCATATTCTGCCTGGCGCAGGCGACGACGGGCATTTTTGATGCCATTATCGGCACGGATCAGTTCAGTGCGATTATTAGCACGGATCAGTTCAGAGATTCTAGCCATTCGTAGAGAGAGAGAGAGAGAGAGAGAGAGAGAGAGAGAGATTGTCAATTCAAAACCCTAGCAGGTTTTGCGAGTTTTGGGGGAAAAATTTAGGTTTATTTCAATATTATGTATAGACTCTCCCTTTGTGTTAGCTGTGCCCAAACCTTTGAATTCTATTCTCTGTTTTGTCCTTCATTCTTCTTCATTTCATCACAAAAACCAACCAAGAATCAACGATCTTGTGGTCAGTTATCACCATCATCAGCAACAAGGGAAGGGTGAACAATCACTAGGATGCGGATCAATCCATAACGATTTGAAACACTCTAGAAACTTATGTCTTTCAGCAGTAATTCAGCCAAGCTCCCACTGATGTGCAGCTCTTTGAGCACATGGTGAGATTGAGTAAACCCTTTCATTGATTCATGAGAGGAATATGTCGAATTCAGTTGAATAAGTCTCGGCCTTTCCAACCTCAGCACAACTAGATTGGGAGTTGCCTTTGTAGATTCTGTTGTGTCAGTACCACGAATTGGAAAGAAAAATCGCGAGTGCAACATCTTCCAATGTGAGATAAGAGAGAATGTGAGCTAGGATGTCAATGTTCAGTGCGGTTAGTTTGTCAGTATCAGCCATGATCATGAATCACCTAAGAAAGAAAAAGAAACTTCTGAACAAGCAAAATAAAAGAGCTAACAAAGATGTACAAAATCCTAATTTGAATATAATCAAGAAAATCTCAACATAACAATTAATTAATAAACCAACAACACAAACAAAAAAAGGAATTTTCACAAATAAGGAAAAGAACACCATCAATCCAACCAGAATTAAAGGATAAAAATTAGTGATTAATCATGTAAGTACAATTGAAGAAAAATACAAAAAGCACAAAGAGTACAAATCTAACTAAAACAAACATTAAATATTCCAACTAGTCTTAGTTGTTCTGTTTGAATAAGCGATAGATTTCATTTCTATTTTTTGCCACCATCATGGCCACTACGCCCACCACGCCCACCACGTCCATGGAATAAAAGAATAAATTAAAAATAAAACAAGCAATTTTTTTTTTTAAAATGTGCATATGTGTGGTCGAAACATTCGGATTTTGATCGCCTTATCTCCCTTCCATCACCATCACGCCTTTTTTTAATTACGCACAAAAGAGCCTCATATATGCATGATTAATCACCTTTCCACCATATTTTTCATGGTAGACGTTTAGTGATAAACAATCACTTCTACGATGCTCACAAATGAGGAAAGGATACCATTAATCCAACCATAACTAAAACATAACCATTAGTGATTAATATAACCACAATTGTAGAAATATTATGTTCTTGTTGCGCCAATTCATTTCCGCAATTTGATAGCTCTCTCTTCGAGGCTATAAGTTGCATTGGACTTAATAATATTTATGAGCCTGGGCAAGTTGTTACCTTTTTTTTTTTATGGTAGACAAAATACTTCATTAGAAAGCCACAAAAACAACAAAGAAAAAGGCACAACAAGAAAAGTCAACCATTTAAGCATAGCAACGAAAATAAAACATAAAACAAGTAGAGCAATGATATATTACCTTATCTCCGGTGTATCTGGTATACTTTGTGACTAATTTGGCAGCTTCTACTACCACTACATCTGTGTAATAGAGAGGATCATTGGTTTTGAACACTGATCCAATTAAGCGAATATATGTATTGAGCTTTTTCTTTTGCTTCTTGTTGGATTCGAAAGTTCCCAATTGCTTAACCTTCTTTTGAAGCACAAGTCTCTTGAAGCTGTCGTCAGTACCGACTTCAACACCTTCCATGCACGACAAACCATTGTGAAAGAAGAGGAAGAAGAATGCAAAATGGTGGGAGTGGGGGTGAGAATGGAGATCGATTTGGTTTTTGCTTTTGAATAAGAAAACAGCATTAGTAGAGTAAAAAATGAAGGAGATGGTAAAGGGGTAGAGATAGAGTGAGTAGGGTGGTTGACTAATTTATTCCACCTTCAACCCAATGTACAGTAAGGTTTTGTCTCAGAATCAAGAGAAATATCCTTTACACTTTCATATCAGAATCGAATTTTAGTCAATTAATCATAAAACACAAATTATATGTTTGTTTAGTTAAGGGCAAAAGATGTTAATGTATATCAAATACCATGATGACCACACTGATCTCGCCGACTACACCCATTGGATAAAAGAAAATAAACCTATCATAAAAATAAAACAAGCAATTATTACAAAATGAAAAAGAAGGTGCATACTTGTGGTCGAAGCGTTCGGATTGTGATCATCATATCTCCCTTACATAACCATCACCAGTGTTAAGAATTTTTTTTCCTAACATTGTAATAAAACAAAACAATTAACTCTTTAACTTTTTTGGCCCATCTGCATACCCTACTGGGCCTCTTCGTCGGCCTATCTCTATTCCTCAATGGAATCAAATCTTACTTTTTCTGCCTCCTCTATAACCTTGCCACTCCACTTGGTTTGCACCCTGACGTGTTCGACAACATCTATCGTCGTTTCATCAATGCAGAAGAGGGGTTCTTTGCCCTTGAAAACTTTTTCAATGGCTTTGATGTCACAGCGAAGCTTCGAAACTTGCTCGAGGTTGCTTCCGAACTTCCTCAACTCATGCACTTTCTTTGTAATTTGAATAGCCTTAATAGCTAACTCAAGCATCGATTTAAGTATCTTTCTCAATGAGCCTATTGTGGAATTCAATGGCAATGATAAGGAGAAAAATGAAATGGGTAGAACTATCTCTCTCAAATGTGGGAGTGGGAGGGGTTCTTCCAACCCCACATTTTATGTTGAAAAACATCACGGTGGTAGTGGAGTGAGGGATTGCCGGAAATATAGTCTAATAAGAGTAAGTTTAGATAGCTCTAATCGGGCAATTTGATAAAGATCTCTCATCTCTCTGTCTTTATGTGAGCGTTGGGCATCTCAGGTTACACGTATGCTATTTATAAAGTAACTAGTCTAATAATATATATATATATATATTATTTATGAGCTTAGGTTCCCAAAAAGCTTTGCACATGTGTGAGTAAAAAAGAAAAAGAAAATTGGTTTGTATAGGAAATTGATATGTCCTTCAATTGTATTTAGCGAATGAATGTTACGTTATTGTTGCGCCATCAATCCAGCCATAACTAAAGGATAACTATTAGTGATTAATCACATAAGTACAATTGAAGAAATGTTACGTTATTACCGCACCAATTCGTTTCCGCCACCACCCATTTTATTCTGAAAAACATGTATTCGGTGGTAATGAAGTTGTATACACTACATTTGTCAACTGCACAAATTTCACACCATCTTGTCCATTTGGGCCTTTTGAAACCCACAAACCCAACACTAATATTCTTTTAAGTATTGCCTCCATAGATTCAATTGTGTCCATACCACGAACTAGAAAGATAAATTATGGGTGCAACATCTTACAGAGAGAGATAAGAGAGCATGTGATCCAGGACCTCAATGTCGAGTATTGTTAATTTGTCAGTGTCACTCATGATCATGAATCACCCATGCAAGAAAAAGAGACTTCCTAAACAAGCAAAATAAAAGAGCTAACCATGTTGACCACAACAACGAGAAAATTTTTAAAATTAATGCACACTTCACTTGCAATTAACTATTTCTTTTCACCACTGCGTCCACTGCGCTTTCCACCACTGTGTCCACCATTTGCACTAGGACCACCACGAGATGTACTTGCTCTGCTGGATAAAATAAAATAAAAGTAGAAATTAAAATAAATACATCTTACAAATAAATAAATAAAAAGGTGCATGCTTGTTGGCGAACCTATTTGTCTTCTTATTTTTTTCCCCAAAAAGAAACAATCATTCAACCAGAGAAATTCCAAAGGCGCAAACACACAAGATAACTGCAACCAACTACACTGTCAATGAAACCACATAAAAGAAGAAAAAATAAGTCAAACACCAAAGAAAATAGCAAAACTAGCACAAGCACAAAAATAAACAAACCCAGCACCTCCCCTCAATAAGTTTTTATAAAAAAAAAAGTCAAAATTTAACAAAATTACTAAAATCAGAAAAGAAAAGAACTTAGACTGCAATTTATAAAAACTCCCTCCCAACCCAAAACTTAGAGATACAGAGGAAAACTCGGAGATACGAACCTATTGTTGTCAAACCTTTCTGATTGCATCCGCCTTACACCCATTTATCATATCCACCACCACTATGTCCATCATCAAATATGCTATGTCTTGCATTGTAATAAAATGAGATAAAAGAATATTAAAAAATACATAATAAAAATAGTAAAATAAATTATAAAAAATTACATACCTGCCATGTTGGGCCTTTTTGTTGGCCCACCTGTATTCCTTGATAGAATCAAATCTTTTTCTTTTTTCTGCCTTCTCTACAATCTTGAACCTTTTGGGACTGTTTGAATAAATGTCACGTTCTTGCCGCTCCACTTAGTTTGAGCCTTGACTTGTTCGGCAGTATCCATCATTGTTTTATCTATGTAGGAGAGAGGCACTTTGCCCTTGAAATCTTTTTTGATGGCTTTGATGTCACGTCGAAGCTTCGAAACTTGCTTGGGGTTGTTTCCGAACTTCCCCTGCTCATGCACCTTTTTTCTTATTTGAAGAGCCTTAGTAGCTAACTCAAGCACTGATTTAAGTACCTTTCTTAATGGGGCTATTGTGGAATTCAACTGGCGGGGAGAGGGAGAAAAATGCAATGAACAGAAGTCTATCGCTCCCAAAGGTGGGAGTGGGATTGGGAGGGGTTCTCGCCCCCCCTTTTTTTTTTTTTTTTTTTTTCAATGTTGGAAAACATCTCGGAGGTAGTGAAGTGATGGGTTGTCGGAAATATGGTCTAATAAGAGTAAGTTTAGATAGCTCTGCTCGGACAATTTTATATAGATCTATTCTCTCTCTTTTTGTGGCGCGAGCGTTGGACTTCTCAGGTTACACGTATGCTATTTATGAAGTAGCTAGTCTAATAATATATATATTATTTATGAGCTTGGGTTCCCCAAAAGCTTTGCACATGTGTGAGTAAAAAAGAAAAAGGAAATTGGTATGTACAGGAAATCGATGTGTCCTTCAATTATATTTAGCAAATTCATGTCAAGTTATTGTCATGCCATCAATCCAACTAGATATAACCATTATTGATTAATCATATAAGTACAATTGTAGAAATGTTACATTATTGCCGCACCAATTCGTTTTTGCCACTCCCATTTTATTTTGAAAAATATTTACCCGGTGATAATGGAGTTGTATACACTACTCTTGTCAGGTTCACATATTTCGTACCATCTTGCCCATTTGGGGCTTTTGAAACTCATAAATCAAGGACCAATGGTTTTTTAAGTGTTGCCTCTGCAGATTATGTTGTGTCTGTACCACGAACTGGAAAGATAAATCGAGGGTGCAACATCTTATAGGAGAGATAAGAGAGGATGTGAGCCAAGACGTCAATGTCAAGTGTTGTTAGTATGTCAGTGTCATCCATGATCGGGAATCGCACATGCAAGAAAAAGAGACTTCTTGAACAAGCAAAACGAAAGAGCTAACCATGTCGACCAGTCATAACCATCATGAGCAACATGTGAATGGTGAATAATCACTTGGATGCTTACAAATTAGGGAAGGAACACCATCATAAAACTCCTGCGACTGTATTCATATTTAAAGTACAAATAAAGATATTGTTCATATTTAGTTGTTTTTTGTCTTACTCCCACATCCTCATCCACTTTCACCACCACCAATACCACCACCAATAGGAAAGGTCCTCAAAAAATGATATCAAGAACATAATATCTTAACTACTAACTTATTCTAAAAATATAAAATAAAACGTTAAAGTAAATATAAATCCTGACATAATCCTTAATTGCTTCAAACTTCCTCAATCAATCCGAAAATCTCAATAATACGCATTCCTTCATTTCATAGTGACATAATTGACATTTAATCGGAAATTTTCTCTCTTGCATGATTTCCTTCGAACTTTGAGCCACTTTATTTTAATTATTTTTTCACACCATAATTGACCCATATTTCATCCTACATCAATTGTCTATATTTCTTCAATTATCTGCTCAAATTCTTTGAGTTTCCTTTACAAATTTTGGGTGAAATTTCAGCACAATATCACTCAAACGGAGAAGCTTAACCATTTCCGATTATTTCTTAAGGTTATGTAGTTGAAATTATTCTTATTTTTTTCAAATTTTTTTTTTGGGTTGGTATTTTCAGAATTTTTATTTTAATTCTTAACGGGTGAAATGAGTTCTTGTGTTATTTGTTATTTTAACAGGTTGTGTTCGTGTTTGGTAATTTTCATCCGTTAATTTAATAGATTGTGTCATGTTAGTTAAGAAAAAATGAGTGGATACGAACATGACAAAGTGTCAAGATATGGGGATGGGTTATTTTAAAAATATCAGGAAAGTTTTGTCGTCGGTTTGAAAACTATAGAACATTTGGGGGTCAAGTGTAAGTTTTAAAACCTTAATTTGTAAACGACCCAGCCTATTCTTCTTCACTCCACAGAGGGTATGTTTCTTCACACTAATTGGTTTCGGTGACAGCAACAGAAAAAAAGAAGAAGTACCCAACCTTCTTCTCACTGCGTCTAAGATTTCGCAGCACCAGGTCCAGCGGCTTCTTCTTCGTTGCATCTGCTCTCCACAAGGTATTCTTCTTCTTCCTCTTCGTAGTTGTGTGGTTAGTCTATTAATTAGATACACTTTGAAATTAGTGTGTGGTTTTAGGTGTATAAGGGAGTATTATTTTGTAACATTAGTCTGTTGATTTTTTTTTTGCTTCCTTTTTTCAAAGAGTTATTAGGGGTTTCTTTTTTAATTGCTATTAGCCGGCACAACATAGGAAGCCATTAGTAGTTCCAGGATTCAATAACCGATTAGGCAAAACTTACATACTAAACTCGACGGTATGAGTGAATTTCATTAATAAACATAAAATGATACACCTAGTCAGGGGAACATGATGAGCCTTACCCTCAAATGCATCTTTATCCATAAATAAAAGTTCAACAAATACAAAATCTATAACTAAAACCAAAATAAATGCAATGTAATACAAAACAACACTATTCAAATCTAAAATTTCACCCTGCGATGCTTGGAACTCTTAAATTCCTCAATTATTGATGCATTATCGATATTATTAGCAAACTCCCTTTCAATGTGGAGGATTATACAGTCAACAAGAAATTCATCACTTTACCAAGAGCTCTCCTCCTCCTCCATTTTGAGAGTCCCTAGCTTCTCCCCACCATAAATGGGTGTTTTTCTCTGAGTTTTGTCTTAGATTTGGGGCTCCTTGCCTCCATTTCGGTTTTATTTAGCTTTTTTTTGCTTTTCCCTAAGCTAAGTCCACCTTGTGATACCCTATATCTTCCATCTCTCACTCTCCTTTCTTCCCCAACAACCTTCACTTTTCACCTTCCACTTCTTACATCTACACTCTCCTCATCTCTCCTCTGTTGTGATGTCGCCCACCCATGGCCAGTGATTTCATTTGGTCACCAATTCTCAACCACCACCCTGTGTTCCTCGGTTCTGCCTCCGTCGCTCCCGTTGTTCTTCCTCGGTGATGTGTGGTGGTTCGAGGATGCGATTACAGTGCATACTACACTTGAATCTTGGATTATGGGAGTGCTTCTTCCCAGGTGGCTTGCTCACCCTCATCTTCTGTTAGCATCTTTGATACCCCTTGGTATCGATTACTCCTCCTTGGTGGTGGTCGATCTACTCTGGTTGTGTTGTTGACTTGCTATGTAGTGCGACTGCTCCTATGTTCTAGATCTAGGTTTTTATTTATTATTATAATGTTTTATGGGCTTTTGTTGTTTATTTGGTTTTGTATCTTTGCTTTATTTGTTGGTGTTAGGCTGCATTAAGATTGAGCTTTCCTCATTTTGTTAATGAATAGAGTTACCTTGACCCAAAAAAAAAAAGAAAAAAGAGAAAGCTCGTTCTGTTGTTGCTATAGAAACAGGAAGACTCAACACCAACCGAATCAATATGTCAAGAAAAATGTAGTTTTTTGCCAAAGTTGTTTCCACCAATTGTTAACATAACAGAGGAATAGTAGTGGTTTCCTCAAAGTAAGGAAGACGATGTATATCATTTTGAAAATACCTGACCTTTGTTTCTAAAGCTTTCAACTCATGTGGAAGGAAATCAGTATGATAGAATTTCTCGACAAGTTTACATATATGCTTAATATTGAATGACTTGAAGGAATTATGATGATCCAATATATGATGAGCTAAAGGTAAGAAGTTCAACTGTTTGCTTAGGAAATCTATCATTTAACTCTCTCAACATGCAATCTATAACATCATTAAATACATCAACGTGATAGACATGCTCAATTGTCATTTCTTTTTGTTGACAAGAACGATGTGTGCCCGTCATATCACGAGCACCAATATCAGGAACATTAACACCATGTAGTTCACAAAATGATACCATACTCATGAATAAATCATCCCAACCATGTTCCCTCATATCTTGAAGTTGCATTTTTGTGTTTTCAACAAAATTTAAAGCACTCACAATATCTTGAGTTTTAGTATGAAATTGCTTTGATTGCTTATCTACCACTTTTTCAATATGAAGAGATGAGTTTTTCTAGGATAATCCACTTTTGCATAGCAAGATGATTTGGTGAATTTAGCTTGCCTACATGATGTTGAAATGTAATTGATTCCCACCAATTCTCTTCCATTTTTTATTCCCTTCAACAATAAAGGTTGGGTTTGACGGATTCATGTCAAAAAGGAAGCAAGGAAAACAAAATACCTTATTCTTAGCAAATGAATATTCAAGCCAAGTGAATTGGCCACTTTTTATTAAATCAACGAAAGTCCCGCCCTTCTAAGTGACTTGGATAATCTTCGCACATTATCTTGTTCATTCACAGGATATTTGCATATTAAACGACGTAATCCTAGATCATGCTCAAGATAATTTAATATTAAAATCATGATCATCATTGACTCTTTGAGTTTCAACTCTTTCAACTGGAGGCTCGACAATGGGAGCCTCAGGAAGATTTTGCACATCACATATTGGAGTAGATAAAGAAGTGGTAGAAGGTAATGTACTAGATGATGACCCATAATTTTTTTTATTAAAAAAAGACAACAAATTCTTTGTTTGCTTGGGATTCCGATTGTGATCTGACATAATAAAAGATAGCTTAAGAATAATATGTAGAAATTTTTTTTAATCAAACATACCAAGAAAAAATAAAATAAATTCTCGTGATAGCATCTCAACAATACCAAACCAAAAATTATAATTCATCCATAATTAAACCCTAGAATACTCAATTTTAACAAAATCTAAAATCAAAGCCTTATAATAATTCATCCCTAATCAAAGCCCTAATTAATTTAAACAAAATCTCAAAATTATAATTCATCCCTAATTAAACCCTAGAATACTCAATTTTAAATAAAAACTATTATTAAAGATATATAGCAAAGGAGATAATGAGAATAATACCTTGTTGGTGACAAAATAAGAGGAGAAGATGTTGTTGCTAAGTTGCCCGAGTTTTTATCAATAATAGCCAAAATTTAACCCCCAAATTCATAAATGTCAATTTTTATTAAAATTTTCAAATATAGCCAAAAACCCACATAAATAGATGAAAATGCCCTCAAAATTTAAATCACCTAAAAACATAGTTCATCTCCATGAGGACCATCTGTTCACACCATATCAGTTTTTATTCGATGTGTCTTCTCTGCTTCACAAGCTTATATTGCCATCTTGCTTATAAACTGAATTCATATTGAGAGTCATAATGGGAAGAGTGACAAAGAGATTTATAAGAAACTTGAAAAGGATTTTGGGGAGACAGTTCTTTGTTCCCCAAAGTTTGATATGCACATTGTACTTGCGGTACCACTGCTTTTGATTGCTGCTTTTGCTGGTGTTAGAAGTGTTCCATTAACCCCAAATACGAAGCAAACCATGTTAGACCTCCCCACACTGCCGCCTTCACGAGGTAATAGTCCATCGTGATGGATAGAACAATGATGTGCCTTCTTCCACATGCTTTCTTTTCATTTTATACTTTGAACTTAGGGATGAAACTAAGAAACTATGGAACCATGGTGTGCCTTCTTCCACATCAGACATTCTTTATATCAATTCAAGGAAGGTCAAAATGATTTGTTTTATTTATATTTGTGATTCATGACAAGCGATACAAGCTATAGATGCAGTTTTTTTTAAAATTTAATTTATTTCCTTTTTTAATGTAGATTTATTTGATTTTTAATTTAAAGGGTATTTGAGTATATTTAAATGGGGTTTTGGCTATATTTGAGAGTTTTTTATTTATTTATAAAAACTGACATTTATGAATTTAGGGGTTAATTTTTAGCTATTTATGATAAAAACTCAAGTTGCCCACCCATGATAATAGAAGATGTAGCTAATAGAGGGAGAATTTGACCCCAAAAAAAAAAGAAGAAAAAAGAAAAGAAAAGAGTGAGACACTTGTTGTTGTCTGGTAACAAAGAGAGAGAGAGAGAAATAAGAAGTTCGAGGCCATCTCCAACCTACCCTGGCAAAACCCAAAATTTGAATTTTTTAGCCCAAAAACCTCTCCAACCCTTGTATAGGAGCAGGCTAAAATTTCCACAAACTGGTTTTTGGGGACAAATAGTAGTCTGTGTTTCAGTCGGATTGATAATTTAGTGGAGCCGACGCCAATATATGATGCAACTCATGTGAAGCACCTACAGCAAGGGGCCGTGTTGTCAGGTAACATGGCATGCTGGGATGAAGGGTAGTAGGAATCCAATGGGTTCCTTCAAACTATTGTTTCTTTTTCCTTTCCAATTTATTTTCAAAGGTTATATAATATCTAACGGCTAAGATTTAATGTGAGCAAATCCAACTATAAAAAACAATCTTCAGAAAATTGTATTATGTTTTGGATTTTTTAGATTAAAATATTAAAAAAATTAATTTATCAAAGTTGAAACAAAAATAATGTCAAGAAAAATTAACGAGAAAATAAATAAATTAAGGATTAGCCTTTTTAAACAGTTTAATAAAGTTGCGGACTCAAATTATGAATCTGCATGGTTAGAGGAAAAAACTTTTTGAGTCTGGTCAATACATGAATAGTTGTATTTTGAATGGGAGAAATTTGAGTTTAGCCATATTTGGGTTAGAAATGGCCGAAGGCCATCCTCAACCCTTGGACTCAAACCCAAAATATCCCCCCAAACCTCTCTCAACCCAAGAAAATGAAGGACCTAAAATTTGAGGAAACCCAAATTTGGACCCAATACTATTCACTGGAGCCCCACGCTGAGGTGGCAGAGCCCATGTGCTTCTGAAAAATGGTGGGACCTGCACCATGTTCTGATGGGTTAAATACCCATCCATTTCTCAAATAATCTACCAAAAATATTTTATCTATTTCTCAATTTATTTTTCCTTTGTCAATCTCATCAATCTCCTTTCATTCTTGTTGAAGATGTCCACAAAACCTCAAAGAGGTGTGAATTGGAGGCCCGAAGAAGATGAGGCATTGTGCAAAGGGTGGGTTTCTGTCAGTGAAGATGGGGCTATTGGCACCAATCAAGCAAGCGACACATTTTGGAAGCGTGTATATCAAAAGTTTCTGGAAAATTATCCGGCATTAGTGGACCCGAGCGACGAACATATCAAGCCATTGCTTCTCGATCCAAGACTATTGACCAACAATGTTCTCTTTGGAAGGCATGCTTGACTAAGGCCAATACGAACCCACAAAGTGGCTCAAATTTACATGATGTGGTAAGTAACCATTCTTATTAAAGCTTTAAATTTATATTTGTAATTTTATTCAACTCCAAACTTAAATTTAATTTTTCATGTGTAGGAAGTGTATGCAAAAATAATATTTCTTAATGATAATAAGCCTCCAAATAGGCCTTTCAAGTTGTACCATGCTTGGTAAATCTTAAAAGATTGCCCAAAGTGGAACGATATAAATGAGCCTCCCGCACAACGTTCTTCTAGAGCTAGTGCAAGTATGGTGAATTTGGATAACGATGCAGATTAAATCATCATGCCTAGTCCAAGGCTTGAGAGGCGAGATAAACAAAGGCTCCAAAAAAAAAAAAAAAGAAAAGGGAAGATGGCTGACCCTTCTCAACAAAAAAGGGATAAGTACTTGGAAACATTGGTGGAGCAAGGTATTTCTTTCAAGGATGACAGGAGACGAAAGCTCAACATATTGGACAAGTTTGTCCAAGATCAAGCTGATGCTTATGCGTATCAGAAGCAACAAGATAAGGAAGCCCAATAACAAAAAATAATGTCCATGGACGTGTCCAAATTTACTCCAAGAAAGAAGAAGTATTGGGGGGATAAACAAGATGAAATTATGTATGAACATGCAGGGGTCAACAGTCTACCATTAATCCTGAAGATAACTCAGGGGACTATTATCCAAGCCCCTATGATGGTGGTTATTAGTTTTTTCCTATTGGCATTCATGTATGGTGAATTTGAAGTATTGTGTGTTTTCTTTTAGAATTATGTTGTGTGTTTTCTTTTGAAATAAAATTATATTTATGGAATTTTAATTTTTTCAGGTCAAATTATTCAAAAAATTTAATTATGAAGTTATTTAAAAAGATTGAATGAAGAAAAGTTATCCATAAAAAAAAAAAATTAGACTTAAACCATTCTTAAATAATTTAATAAAGTTGTGGACTTAAAATTTGAGTCCGGAGAGTTGGGAGAAAAAACAATTTGAGTTTGGACAAAATCCAAATAATCAATTTTTGGAGGGAGGAAATTTGGATTTAGCCTCTCATAAATTGGAAAAGGCCCAATAGCCAAAGAGAAGGAGATAAAAGAATCATAGGACCACATGATGGGCAACGTATGGGTAGGTTTGTTTTTAATTTTTGTTAATTTTTGGGCTGGGCTTATAACCCTGTAGGGTTTGTTTTGTGTTTTTTCGAAAATTTTTGGGCTGGGCAAGCACTCAGCCAGCCCTGTGCACAGCCCCGCCGCTCGCAGCTCAAAGCATACAAGCAGTGCTGCTAGGTTTTCTCAGTTAGGCTACCATGGCGATAGATAGCGGAACCAAGGAGCAGTCGCACAAGGAACATCGGTCCAGGCAGTCGGGGGCCAAGGCCGACAAGAAGAAGCGTGACACTTCCCAAAATGGGAAGAAGCAAAACCCTAAAGCATTTGCTTTTAGCTCAACTGTGAAAGCCAAGCGTCTTCAATCTCGCTCGGTCGAGAAAGAGCAGCGCAGGCTTCATGTCCCAACCATTGATCGTTCCTATGGCGAACAACCTCCATATGTTGTTCTGGTGCATGGACCTCCCAAGGTATATATAGTACATCTAGTCAGTGCAATAACTTACCTGCATCTCACTCAGACTGCTGTTAATTTGTTCGAACTAATATTTTTTTGTTCAATTCCTTATTTTTGATTTCTAGGTTGGCAAGTCTTTGTTAATTAAGTCGCTTGTAAAGCATTATACCAAACATAATTTACCAGAGGTTCGAGGCCCGATTACCATTGTTTCAGGTGCCATGCTTCATGTTTTTCTGATATTGCAATAATTTGATTTAATTTAATATTAGGTTGAGCACTGTTCGTTAAATGCTTGATTGATTGCTTGTGTTAGGGAAGCAAAGGCGGGTACAGTTTGTGGAGTGCCCAAATGATATCAATGGTATGATTGATGCTGCAAAGTTTGCTGATTTAGCATTGCTTCTTATAGATGGAAGCTACGGTTTTGAAATGGTGAGACTTGTGACAATTAATTTTGTTATTTTTTCTTCTACTGTTTCCACGTGGATGGCTTAAACTTCAATGGAAATCCTGACGCTAACAAAATGTTGTACCCTTTTGTTTGTTAAAAATGTCTATGAATTTAACTCCTGTCATACATATCAAACAAACACACGTGCTCGTGTGCAGGCACAACACCCACACTCATAGATTTCATTATTATGTATCGGGAGATGACTCTGCTTGAATATTTAATAGGTGGATGTTCTGGATTTCTTGATACATTCTTTATTGGTCTGATTTCTTTTTCAAGGATTTATTGGTCTGATATCTTTTTTCATCAATATGATGTCAAGACATTTATATTATAATATTGTATTGCCTTAATTTCCTTTACAGGAGACATTTGAATTCCTGAATATATTGCAAGTTCATGGGTTCCCAAAGGTTATGGGAGTTCTTACTCACCTTGATAAGTTTAAAGATGTAAAGAAATTGAAGAAAACAAAGCAACACCTCAAACATCGTTTCTGGACTGAAATATACGATGGAGCTAAATTGTTTTATTTATCTGGTCTCATTCATGGAAAGTAAGTAGCCACTTTCTGCACTGGATGATGCAGTCACTTGTGAAAGTTGACAACTGTTATTAGTTGGATTTTTATTTTATTAATTATATTCCCCCTGGTTTGATGAACAGGTATGTCAAACGTGAAATTCACAATCTGGCACGTTTCATATCTGTTATGAAGTTCCATCCTTTATCTTGGCGAACTGCTCATCCATATGTTTTAGTAGATCGTTTTGAAGATGTGACTCCTCCTGAAAAAGTGCGTTTGAATAATAAATGTGATAGAAATGTCACACTGTATGGTTATTTGCGGGGCTGTAACATGAAAAAAGGAACAAAGGTATGTGTTTGACTTATAAAGTTCTTGTCTTATTGCCTTTAGAAATCTATGTATTACAAATGAGTTTAATTGGAAGAAAAGACCATAACTCAGGTTGATGTACGGAGAGTTCCTTTTAGCTCTCCATGAATTCCAAATGCAGGGGTGAAGCCAGAAAATTCTTTTAGTGGGCAACTCCAAACAATAAAATTAGATTAAAAAAATGTTCAACAAAAGAGTTAAAAACTTAAGGGTATTGATTCATAGTAATTTTCATGCAGTACACATACAGTTGTCCCCAGTATATATGTTTTCTTGTTATCAAAGCATCCTAAGAAAATTTTCAGTTGAATATATTTGGGAGAACATATAAATAAATAAACAAACAAATTTGAATAAAAAAATGTGAAATTGTGACATCAATAACGGGTTAATTATATATAATTGTAATAGCAAATTAAAGATGTAAAGAACAATCCATGAAGGATGAAAAAAGGAAACCATTTTAGAATGCGAGCATCCAACCTAGAACCAATTGGCAATGGGTCTAGAGGCCCAAAATAATTTAAACTATTAAGGCAATGCTTACATTTCCAGTGGGATAATACTCTCAGTATGTGGAAAGAGAGGAAAGCTTTGACATCCTTATAACAAACTAGGCTTTGTCGTGACTTTTAGAAGGCGATCTTTAAGTGAAACTCCTTCAAATTTAGCAGTTAAGATGACTTAAATTTTCGGGTTGGTAACTTGGTGCCGCTTCTGTAATAGTCCCCTCTCCGCTAAAATAAAGAAGAAAGAATACATTGGATTATATGATTCATAGATGCATTATCTTGCTGTTTATTTTTTAATGATATATTGTTGTCTGATTTACATTGTGTATCAGATTCATATTGCAGGTGTTGGGGATTACAGTTTAGCTGGTATGACAGGCTTAGCTGATCCTTGCCCTTTACCCTCAGCTGCCAAAAAGAAGGGACTGCGTGATAAGGAAAAACTGTTTTATGCACCCATGTCTGGACTTGGGGATCTCCTGTATGATAAAGATGCTGTCTACATAAACATAAATGACCACTTTGTGCAGTTTTCCAATGTTGATGAAAAGGGCGAAGCAACAAATGAAGGTCCAATTTATTATTATTTATTTTTAATTTTATAATTTTAAAAATTTGTTTTCTTATTCATATTTGTATGTGTGGGTGAGGATTTGAAAGGATACATTCATGTTCAAATATTTGAAAGGATTTGAAAGGATACATTCATTTAGTTTGATTCCATGTTGTTTATCTGGTACAAATATTTGTTTTTCTTAGACATCTTTTGAGTTTTCCTTATATAGGAAAAGTTTCTATTTCTCTTTCTGCAACTGCCACCAATTTTAAAAGTTGATACTCATGTTCCCGTGTAACAGGAAAGCACCAAGATGTGGGTGTGGCTTTGGTTAAATCTCTTCAGAACACAAAATATTCAGTTGATGAAAAGTTAGAGGAGAGCTTCATTAATCTATTTAGTCGGAAGCCTAATTTATTGTCAAACGCTCAAAGTGATGGAAAAGATACCTATGAATCTAGAGAAGAGATCCGTATGATAGAGCCCTTAGAGGAATATCAGTCTGGGGAAGCAATCAAAGGTGATGGTTCTGCTGAAGAAAGCAATGCGGAGGATTCTGACGGTTCAGAATCAGAATCTTCAGATAAGAATGAAGCAGCTTGTAAAGATGCATCAGATCAAGATGCTAATCTTAAAGATCACTTGAAGGAACATGTGGAGTTTCATGGTGGAAGGTCAAGGAGAAAAGTTATATTTGGAAATGACCTTGATCATAACGATATGGAGGTGAACAAAGCTAAACTCATTATCTCTGTTGAATAGAACCATGATTTGGAGAAGAAAAAATATTTTGTTTGTGTTTATGTGTGTGTGATGTTAGAGGATACTTGAAGTTCACTTGCGTAGGCTCATGCACATTAAACAGCTTTGATGTTTTCGTTACTTTGGTGTTTGCATGTTCATGTTATTACTCACATGGCTTAATAGTGTTTTAAGATAACTTCAGCGACTATTAAATACTTATAATCTAATGTGCTATTATATTTCTTGTTTTTTCATGTCTGATCCTCGTGGGTTACTTGCTCATGATTCACTGATACTAAACACTACATTTTTGCTTTTGTGGACTGTACCATCTGTAGATTCTCGTTAAATGCATAATAGATGTTATAACTTTTACTACTTCTACTAGTTGTCATATCCTTTTCACCTTTCAGGTTATGAACAGTATAAGTAGTGGAAACCAGAAATGTCTATACATTGAGCGTCCATGATCTTCTTTAATATTACTCAGGTTCTATGCATATTCTTCCATTATAGGATTCAGATTTTGAGGCTGAAGATGATGGTGATGACAACAATGATGATGATATTCAGGCATCTTCTGGTTCAGATTCTGAGGAAGATGAAGATGTTCATGAAACAGATGGTACATTTACTCCCAATTTGCAAATTTGTTGTAGGTTGTAATATTCTTATTTTCTGAGCAAGAAGTACTCTGCTTATCTTTTGTATTAGATGCAACCTTCTCTGGTGAACGGTCTGTAATGCCAAAACCCAATATTATATATGTTGATAACAATTAAGTATGTATAAGAAAATGGTATATAACTGTAAATGTTATCCTTCGATTGCTTACACATTTTAATGTCTCAAATTATAGATTTCCCAGTGACTTCCCATTATCTAATTTTATCTCCCCCTTTTTTTGTGGCCTCATACTAGATGAGATAGGGAACATTGCAAAGTGGAAAGAATCTTTGGTAGAAAGGACGTCCTCAAGACAAACTATTAACCTTATGCAACTTGTATATGGGAAATCTACATCAATGCGAACAACATCTATCAATGAACATGATAGTAGTGCAGATGATGAAAGTGATGGAGATGATTTTTTTAAGCCAAAAGGAGAAGTAAACAAGGTTTGTTTGGACACTACTTTTCATATCTCGCCGTAAGTGGCGCATTCTTTTTAATGCCAGAGGGATTTATGTTTCTTTCCAATCTGAAATAAATTATTGGGGTAACCTTCATAACTGAAGTGAGCGCTGTCATATTATCATTTTTGTTTGTTTATTGCAGAAACATGGAGGAATAGAAGGTGGAAATTGGAATATCGAGGACTGTTCCAAATTCACAAATTATTCAAATCTCAAAGACTGGAAAGAGGAAAAGCTTAGGGAGGGTATTCGTGATCGTTTTGTTACTGGTGATTGGTCGAAAGCTTCTCAAAGAAATCAAGCTGCAGAGGCTAAAGTTTTAGATGATGATGCTGTCTATGGTGACTTTGAAGATTTAGAAACTGGTGAGAAGCATGATGGGAATCATACAGATGATGCAAGCAATGATGTAAACCACAAGGAAGATGATTTGGCCAAAGAGGAGCGGAGGCTGAAAAAGCTTGCTCTTCGTGCAAAGTTCAATGCTCAATATCCTTTTCACCCGAATATTTTATATATATATATACTTTTTCGAAGAATTACATATTGCTCTTCCGCCATACCCAAGGAAGAATTTGTTGATTGTTTTTTCTTTCGAGTTTGGAATTGGATGAAGCCGGGATATGATCTTCATTTAAGGTTCTGGGTTGTATTTTGCATTTGTCCATATATGACGTTCTAACAGTAGTTCTGTGTGTGAACATTTTTATTTTTCGTTTGGTCATATCTACTCTTTTGTATTTGTAGAGAATGTCTGAAATTACTTTTGTGCCCTTAATTTGATCTACATTTGATGGAGCTGAGTCCTCTGAAGAGGAGCTTGAGAGTAAACATGAAGGCAAGTCTGGTCATGATCAATCCAAAGAAAGTGGCTATTTTGACAAGGTAAACTTTCTCGCATATATTTAAGATTGTTTTGCACGATACAAGGTAGTGAGAGCTCATGCCTAGTTCTTCCAGCTGAAGGATGAGATTGAACTTCGGAAGCAAATGAATATAGCTGAACTCAATGACCTGGATGACGCCACCCGATTAGAGATAGAGGGTTTCCGGACAGGGACTTACCTACGGTTGGAGGTTCATGATGTCCCTTATGAGATGGTTGAATATTTTGACCCCTGTCATCCTATTTTGGTTGGAGGAATTGGTCTTGGTGAAGAAAATGTTGGACACATGCAGGTTAGTGTACATTATAAATATTCAATATTTTTTTTTTTTTTGTTTTATACTAGCCTGCCCAGTGCACGTGTAAGATAGCTCCCATATTTTATGATATTGAATAGTCAGTGGGTGGTTGTGTTTTAGTCAGGCCATTATGTTATTTATAGGGTGGTTTTAGTAACTTGGACACCAATTACAGTTATTGGGTGAAATAGAGTGACACCCTATCAGGTGTTCACTTTATATAATAGATAGATGGATAGCAATGATGTGCTATTATGTTATTAACCACTGGTGTTGCTAGCATTTATGTCATGAATGTAAAATTGCATTAAATAGACTAGGGTTTAGAATATATTTACAAATTTAATACACTTCTTTGCCATTTGAAATTTACTTCAACTTAGCACTAATGCTCTTATCAGCTGGCTGGCTCCATAAATTTGGCAATTTTGTTTTGTTACATTATATATTATTTTTCATTTACTCCACGGGTCCCAATTAATATATTTACAATATGATAAAGCTTGAAGTGAATGAAGGCTGCTTCTCTGATAGATGTTCATGGTTCCTTATGGGCTCAATGTTCTTATATATTTGAAGAATTTTCATTTCATCAGATGTTGTGTTCCGTCTATTTCAGGCCAGATTAAAGCGGCATAGATGGCACAAGAAAGTACTTAAGACTAGTGATCCTATTATTGTTTCTATTGGGTGGAGGCGGTACCAAACAATACCTGTTTATGCTATTGAAGATCGCAATGGAAGACATTGCATGCTTAAGTACACTCCCGAACACATGCATTGCCTTGCAATGTTTTGGGGCCCACTTACCCCTCCTAATACTGGTGTGGTTGCTTTCCAGAATTTATCAAACAATCAGGTTTGACAAGTTTCCTTTTTTTTTTTTTTTTTTTTCCTTCTTTCTTTATGTTTCTTACATCTCTTAGAAAGTTTTAGGATTAGCAAAGGGAAAGCTTTGAATTTTTTCCATTTAAGATTTATCTAATGAGGACTAAGTTGAGGATTAAACTTTAGGATCACATATGAGGCCCACCTTTCAATGTGGTGCCATGATTTGAACCATGCATTTTATGGGTTCTCTTCCAAAAATATTCCCTACAAAAAATATCCAAATCAAACGATTGTTTAGTCATTTAATTGTGTGATCTAATATACGGAAAAAGACAATGCGACGATCATGCAATGATAAATGATATTCAAATAGATTAATCATTCATGATATGGCTGATTTTTTTTTTTCTTTCCAGATATGAGATTGAAAATGAACGATTTGAAACATGGAATATTTCTGTAAATATTCAGAATTCTAAAATCCTTGTTGTCTAACTTGTGTTAGATCTGACTAACTCAGATCAATAGATTCTTACTTATATTGGGACATAATGGCATGAAAATGACATGCCCTCTATTTTTAATTTTTTTTTTCATGAATAGGGCTGCATCAGGCTTTAGCTTCTGAAGGAAGAAAAATGAGAGCTTTGAACAGGTCACTAGGAGCTTAAATTCATTTTTGTCAGTGGCATTGAGCTCCTGATGCTTATTTAAGAATTGAACATTAGTGCCCTTCTCCTGTGTGCATAAATTGCTAATGTGTAAAGAATTATTTTTAAATATTGGACCTTTGTACATCTGATGGCCATTAAATAGCATAAGCATCCTATGCGCATTACCTTTATTCATGTGCTTAGGAGAACGATAAGGTCAGTTTTTAGGAAATATGGAGCCCTGTGCAAAAATAAAAAATGTGGCTCTTTTAAACCTCCTCACAAAAAAACCACAATTTTTGTTGTCATGTTTTGGTATCATACTTTAACAAAACAATGAACAAGATAATTTAATGTAAAGGCAAAGGGTTAAATTAAGGAATCAAAGTTCAACTTAAAATTGATATACACACACACACACACACAAAATGACCAAAAAATGGCTAGCACGCCACAATCGCTGAGCACCTTGGCTTCCTAGTTCCATGCCCCAGAAAATTTCTGTTTTGTATGTCTCTTTATAACGAATTTAATCCAGTTTTCTGCACTTTATTGAGCTACAGTACATTTAGGTACATGATTTATTTATTTTTTTTTTGAAAGCGATAATCGGTAGAAAAAAGATACGAAAAGAAGTAAGGAAGGGACACATAATTTATCCTTGGTGTTTTGCTGAAGTACTGGTTATGCTAGTTTCTCTCTTGTAAAATACAATTTTTAGTTAACCAGCCTAGACTTTGAAGTTGGAATGCTTCGGATTTGATCCTTGTGATAACAATGTATTTCATGTAAGTAGATTTTGTGGAGACCACTTTGTAGATCAATAATGTGTTTCCTTTTATTGCTTAAATTCTATATTGTGTGTGTGTTTTATTTATTTATTTATATTTTGCTTAGTGGGTCTACTAAGCCTTTGGTAAATTAGTCTATTTTAAGTGCCCATCCCCCTCTCGTTCTGCCATCTCAAAGAAAAAACACTAGTCATTTAAAAAAAGACCATGTGCTCGTTTATATTTCCCTTTTTGTTTAACTTTGTCAAATTTTATGCTTATACCGTGTTCTTTGTTCTTAAGCTAGTTTCTTTGGTCTGGCAGGCACAATTTAGGATCACAGCAACAGCAGTTGTGCTTGAGTTCAACCATGCATCACGAATAGTGAAGAAACTCAAACTAGTTGGTCACCCCTGCAAGATATTCAAGAACACTGCACTTGTAAAAGATATGTTCACCTCAGATCTTGAAATAGCTCGGTTTGAAGGAGCTGCTGTTCGAACTGTCAGTGGCATTCGGGGGCAGGTGAAAAAGGTATGCTTGTTTGATGTTGAAATTTATATATATATGTGCGTGTGATTTTTTATTTGTCCATGTGGATTTTGGCAGTCGAATATTTATTCTGGCAATTAAACTCAAATATATAAAAGCATGAATTAGCTGTCTTCTAACTGGGATGGTTTTCATTTCATCTTTACTCATGAGCTGGTGTTGGTACTGAGTTGTGCATACTATAGGTAACAGAAACGTTTCTGATGCCTTCACTGTAATTAATGTTCTGAGCATGGATAGGCATATTTGAATATTTCCTTATATGACCCATTATGCTAATTTAATTGAATTTTAATAATTGTAATATTGACAGGCTGCAAAAGAAGAAATTGGTAACCAGCCGAAAAAGATGGGTGGACAACCAAAAGAAGGGATTGCTAGGTGCACCTTTGAGGATAAAATTAAGATGAGTGACATTGTATTTTTGCGTGCTTGGACCCAAGTTGAAGTTCCTCAATTTTACAACCCATTGACAACATCACTGCAACCTCGTGATAAGACCTGGCAAGGGATGAAAACTACTGCTGAATTGAGGAGAGAACATAATATTCCTATTCCTGTTAACAAAGATTCGCTTTACAAGGTAATCTATGATGTGTGGGCCTCAAAGTGAGGCTGCTTACTGCAGCAGTACATGGTTTTTCTCTCAATTCTGCCCATGGAGTACTGCTTGTTTTCTTTCTTTAGCTTTTCTTTTTTTTTTCAATGGTACTTAATTTTTTATTTATTTTTCATTTGTTTGTGTCAACAGCCAATTGAAAGGAAGCTGAAGAAGTTCAACCCATTGGTGATTCCTAAGTCATTGCAGGCTGCTTTGCCATTTGCATCAAAGCCTAAGGATATACCCATTAGAGGAAGGCCACTTCTTGAAAATAGAAGAGCTGTTGTCATGGAGCCTCATGAACGGAAAGTTCATGCTCTTGTTCAACATCTTCGATTAATTAGAAATGAGAAGGTATGCACCTTAAGACAAATATTCCGTTTGAACACTCGTGCCAAATGCATGATTGATGGTTAAATTTGTTGGAAAGCCAAATTGGGTATGTAACACCAATACAGAGTCCCAACTTAGAGGTGTTTGTTTGAATAACCGCACCATTACTTTGGAAGAGGATTACTTTTGAGTTTTGGCAATGGAGCTTGCATAAACACCTTTGAGGCAAACCTCAGACTATCCCTGAAGTGTTGCACCAATTTAATGTTACCCTTTCCTGGACTTGCTTTAATACTAGTGTTAGTGTATATGAATTTTAATATTCTATTTTGCTGATTTTTTTTTTTTTTTTTTCTTTCCGTTTGATGGCGCTTCTATATTGCTGATTTTTAAGATGGCTCATACTATATCATACTCTTCACTTTACCAGGCTTTTAATTTATTTCTATTTTTACTTTTTGTGGAGAAAACTTGTAGGCCTAGTGTAGAGAGCATGCATTATGTTGGCTTTATACTAGAGCGCATATATAGCTGAAAGTATATTTCTTTATTTTTGTTTTGAAGACTCATTTGTGCAGTTCTGTAACATTTTCCGATGGAAATTTTCCTATTATTTTGAAAGTATTTTAACTTCGCTTTGGCTTTTGCAGATGAAAAAGCGCAAGCTTAAGGATGATAAAAAAAGGAAAGAAACTGAAGTGCAGAAAGCCAAAGAAGAGCAGTTGTCAAAAAAGCGTCAGAGGGAAGAACGGCGGGAGAGATATCGGGAGCAAGACAAACTGAAGAAGAAAATCAGGAGAAATGCAGAGGACTGATGGATGCACAAATTTTTGCGAACTGTTTATGTGGCTTGGGGAAACTGGGTCATTGTGCTTGCCGAAAAGAAAGATAAGTGGTAGAGATACTCTAGGATTTGATACTATCTCAGAAACATGACCCTGATTACGGTTCTGACAGCCCCATTTGAGATAAATCGACGCGTGGGAATTGTCAATGTGCAATTTTGTAGTCATACCCTTCAACATGTATCATATGTTTGCTCTTGGCTTCTGAGTAGGTGTTTTTCTGGGTACATTGGAGGGATGGGACATTTATAGAAAGTTTTAATGCAATTAAATACAAAATTGAGATATTTAGTTATATATCCATTCTTAGCACTAATAATATAGATAAATATTACCTCATTTAATTTCTATAAACAAACTTAAAAAATGACAGCTGACACTATTAAATTTAATTTTGATTATTAAATTACTTTGATGTCTTACTAAGTGATTTTAATTCTTTTAAGGAGAAACTACGTAAAAACCCCCAACTTATAAGGTCATTTACGAGTTCATATCCGATTTTAGGGACATTTATCAATACATACTCTACGTCACGGAAATTCTACAATTTATCCTCTTCGTTAGCCAAACTGTTAGTAAGTCTATTAAATGTTGACGTGTCAAAAATGAGACTTATTTTTTGATGATGTGGACTTCCACGTGGATGAAAAAAACTAATAAATATTATGCACATGTTAAAAATAATTTTTAAATCATATTAAAATCATTATTAAAAAAAAAAAAAAAATCTCCTCTCTCTTCTCTAACCCAGCCAACCCTCTCTCCCTCCCGACTCAACCCCACCTCTCAGCCACCACTCTCTTGTCGCTGCCCAAAGAACCACCCAGCCACCTCCCAAAAACCACCAACCCAGCCACCGCCCAAAAGAATCCCGTGCCAATTCAAATGATGAAGACAAATTGGAGGGAAAAATTTGCAAACCCATGTCCGCCACCTCCTCCTCCCTCCCTTCACCATGAATACCCAAAAAACCCAGAAAAAAAAGCTGCACGAGGAGTGCGCCTGTTGAGGAGCTAACTCTAGAAATCCCATATCCCATTTTGCAGAAAAAAACAAAAACAAAAATTCAAGTTGAATTCTCATATGGGCCACCTCCTTTTCCTCTTAGAATAATTCCAGCAACAAGGGTGGGGAGGGGGGTGGGGTTCGCCCCAAAACCTGTTTCTAGCAGCAAGAGCTAGCCCTGGCAGGAGATGGGGCCCATGAAACCAGGTAAGATCTGTCTTAGTTTCAATTCGAGGTTGTTGATGTCAGCAACAAAAAATTTAAAAAAATAAAAACAAAAATCTACAAAAAATACAAAATATTTCATACATTTTTAAAAATAAATACTTAATTGTAGTTTTCACTTTCCACATTAAAATTCTATACAAATTTCTCTCCTCATATCTCATGTAAATAGTTATTACCATGCAATTGATGAAAACACCGTAACTTTTTGCAAGAACAGGAACTATTCATGCCCGGCAAATGACAAATAGGTAGAGTTGTTCTTAGTCCAACGTGTTTTTTTTATTAAGTTCATAATTTTAACGATCCATAACTTATCAAATTCTCATCTGGTTTTGAAATCGATTTGAGTTTGAACGGATTATGGTCCAAATCAAAACATTGTTGAGAGCGTTTGTCTTCAGCCAGCAATTCCTCCTTCAAAGACTTGCCCTCTTCAGCACATACCCGACTAGCAAGAATCTTGGCGTTGTTCTCGATACCCAATTGGGCCAACTTCTCGTTTCCATCGTCGTCTTTCAAGACTTTGCCTGCACATATGAAATTGATTGAGTTGCTTTCGCAGTTTGATCGCTTTGCAACCTCTTCTCCCAACATGGGTACGATCGCAGTTTCATCAGAAACAGCACCCATGAGGAAAAACACAATCCCAATTCTCCAAATTCAATGAAATTAAATAAAAAATGCAGAGTTTGAGAGCTCACTTGCAGAAAAAGAATAAAGAATCACAGTAACACAACCAAATCCCAGCGTCATCCCTAAATCCTCTTAGCAAACCCCACATCCACACTCCCCAGCAACCCACACCCCACATCTAGCCGGCCCCTTGAAATTCGCTAACCCATCGCCTCTCATCCAAAATCCCGACCCCAGCTTTGGATTTGGTTGCAGTATTCGCTTAAGAGAGAGAGAGAGAGAGAGAGAGAGAGAGAGTGGTGTGGTTGCTGATATCCCGGGGCTCCGATTAATTAACACATTTAATTGATTTATTTAATATAAATTTAACTTTTTTTAAAACATTCAAAAAAACAAATATTTTTTAATTAATTTTTCGTCAACGTGGAAGTTCATGTCATCAAAAAATGGGTCTCACTTTTGACACGTCTGCATTTAACGGACTTACTAACAGTTTGGCTAACAGAGGGGGCAAATTGTAGAGTTTCCGTAACGTTGAGTGTAACAACTTGATCCTAAATTACTAGTTAAATATTAAATTATTCAAGAAAAAGACAATTTTACTCCGGAAATATTGAAATAATTTAAGAGTTGACTTTTTATTCGGGGAGATTAAATAATTAAAATAAGAGGAAGTAAATTTACATGAGAAAATAAAGTGAAATAACAATAAAATAAAATTATTTGAATTAATTTAGGCTTTTGAAAATTAAAGATATTATTTAATATAAAAAGGGGCAAAAATATCATTTTAAGTTCGGGAAGAAATTTGAAAATTTCGATTGTACTGTTAGAACACATCGAGATGAGTCCGTAGATACGTAGTGGGCTTAGATCCGAATTGTAACGAGAGATACAATCAAAATTCAAGTAGGGGCAAAATCGTAATTGTGCCAAATTGGTTTTTAAAACCAAAATCTGTCTCTCTCGGGTGCGACGACAACACCCCCCTCCCCCCCAAAATAGCACCTTCGATTTTTATGCTTGCCATCTCCTCAACCGGCCACCAAATTTCATGATTTTGGTACCAAAACGTCAAGCTCACTTCCCTCTTTCCATCCCGACCAACCTCAGCCACTGGAACCACCGGTGCTGGCTTCGTTCGTACGATTTCGGGTACCAAATCTTGCGATCCAGGTATGCTTTTCCATCTATTCTTCGAGCTTCAGCTGATGGTCGGGTAGGATTTGATTGATTTGTATAATAGATAACTCGAAATGCGAATTGAAATTTGGCCAGTTTTCAAATTAAAATTTCGGCCACTTCCGGCCATTTTTCTTGTAGGTCCAAAAACAAAAGTAGTTCGAAATAGGGTGTTATTCCTAGGATAGGAGTTTGGGCTGGCGGTTTGGAGTATTTCTGGCTGCCAAAAATTGATCAAGCCACCCTAGTACTGCCAGCGAGTGTGGCGGCACGTGGGCTGCATAGTGAGGTCACTCTCAGTCCTAGAATGATTCTCGTGTTGTAAAGAGCGTGTAAGAATTCACGAATCTCAATTTGCACAATGTTTAAGCCCTGATCGGATCTTGCATATTGTGCGATTTCTTGGTTTGATACATTTGAACCGTTGGATCGCAGTTATTCTAGTATATGTCAATCTAGACAATTCCCGAATCATGTAGGATTCAACGGATCGGGAATCAGAGTCTCATATGCTCCGAAAAGGCCAACCCTAGGGCTAGGTTTACAGTAACCATGCGATCGTGAGCAGTTCGACCGTTCGATCGAGACTAAACTCTCGGGACATGTGTCCTAGGCATGTTACGACCTCTAGGAACTCTCGGATCGGAATCTTGAGGTTGTGGACCCCACGGGGTCCTAGGTTGACTTTTTGGGACTTATCATTTTTTGAGTCCCGGGGCACTTCTAGACCGTTCTAATAATTGAAAATGCTTACATAGGCTCGAGAATGACTTCAAATACAATGCACACACTTCTAGGAGCCTAGGGCCAGGACTTTGGATTAATTAATGAGGATGAGCTTCATAGGATATGGTTGCGCTTATAGAAAGCTCATGTGTGTGCGAGTGTTCATTTGGTTTAGTTATGGTTTTAATTTCATAATTTTATGTAATTTTGGGATGAGTATTTAATTATCTGTTTATTTATCACCTGTTTATATATATTCATATGGTTAATTGTGTTGTAAGATTATAAATATAATATTGGAATGACATGTTAATTAGAGATCGAGATGGTTAGCAAACTAGCTAAGTATTTACTACATCTATTCAATAGTTGAAAAGGACGAATCATAGTCCTTGGCTTTGATCAGATTGTGGCATATATATGTATATTTATATTTTAAGTTTAGTTGAGAACAAATTTATTGAAAGTTGATATAAATGAAGGGTTATGGTTTTCAAACCCACCACGAGGGTACCCCCTAGTTACTTTGAAACAGTTTGGTTATTTTGATAATGCCCCACGAGTTTCGGGGACGCCTGAACCGTGTGGTGCGACGATTGTGGCTCAGATTGAAGTGTTATCTCTGAGACCTGTGAGGAATACGGCTCGGATGGACTTGGTGTTTCCAGGACCTGTGAGGATTGCGGCTCAGATTAAAGTGTTATCTCTGAGACCTACGAGGAATGCGGCTCGGTTAACTTTGTGTTTTCGAGGCCTGCGAGGATGGAATTGACGGACTAACATTGGAATTGACGGATTATTATTGGAATTGACGGATATATGGAATTGATGGCACATATAGAGTTGGCGATATTAAAGGAATTGACGGATCACAAATGGGGGTACGCCTAGGTGGATAGAATTTAAGTTCTGAGATGCTTTTAAACTAAATTGAGGATTTTATACAGTTGCGATTATTTTCTTAAGCGTCACATTTGTGTTACAAGCGATAGATGGAAATATATATAGATTCTAATCAAGTTATTGATATATATATATATATTTATTTATTTATGAACTTTACGTGAGTTCGATATAAGGGTGTTCGGAGCTTATAATCTTTAACTTATGTTTTTTTATTTTATTATGTTCATTTATTTTTATTTTGCATTATTTTATATAGTACTAAATATCTTGAGTTTTTTAGCATATTTTACCTCACGAGTCTTAGAGTTATGTTGACTGTGGGAGCGAGGATGGCGGATAAGGTTGACCAGATGTCTCCTGAGTCCAGCGAGGATTACAGGTCAGGACGTGTCACCATTGGTGTCACGAGGAATTGATGGTTATGGCTTTCCAAGCATGATTACTTGATATAAATGCTTTTATTTCTTCGTTTGATTATATATTGCCATGTGAGAAATGCCAGGAAGCTTGAAACAAAAAGTTGAAATGAAATTAGAGAACTATGTGTGGCTTGATCCCTCAATAAGAGTACGTAGGCAGCCTACAGTTATAAGGTGCAGCTACGAGTTAGAATGGTTGAGATTACCAACGCAATATTGTTGTTCTGAAAGTTGAGATGAATTTTATTGGCAGATTGATTTATTTGATTTATTGCGACCTGAGACCAGAATATTATGGTGCTTAATTTGTTTGGATATAATTGAATGCATGCTGAACGATTGAGTTATATAAATGTTTGATGACAAGTGGAAATTTTGGGAAATGAGTAAATTACAGGGGAAACTCTGCCAAATTTTCGACAGGAGATAATCTTATTTTAAAAGTGGATTTTTAGTTAGAAGGGCAGTTTGGTCTTTGTACCCAGCATTAGCCAGGTGTCGGACACTCACAGGGTTCGGCTCGGATTCCAAAGTGGAATTTGGGTTGAGTCCTGTCATTGAGTATGTACTGGTAAATGTCCCTAAAATCATGTATGAACTCATAAATGACCCTATAGATTGAGGGGTTTTATGTAGTTTGTCCTTTTAACTAATAAGCCAATTTGAAATAATGATGGGTCATCATATTTGATGTTGGTGAATGGGTGGTGGGATGGGCATTAATGGTGATGGGGGAGTGGTGGCAATGACCATGTAAAGTGGCGGCGGCAGCGGCAACGGAGTTGGTGGGGGTAGGGATGGCAATGGCGGTGGCAGCGGTGTTTATTAAATGCCTTGGGACAAAGTTAGTTATATAAATATATATATATATATATATATGCTTTTGCTTCTCATCCATCGCATCTCATTGCCATCTCCATAACATGAGTCAATCGGGTCATACGAGCTGCCCCTCTAAGCCCATTTCTTTAAAGAATTTTTACATAATAATATAATGCAAGGGGTGATTGCAAAGTAGACTTAACCCATATTCATAGGACATGACACTTTAATGATACGCCCAAATTCATTAGGATTTTTCCTTTCCTTCTTTCCAACAATTTTATTTTATTTTATAAAAATAAGTTATAGTCTAACCTACACGGGAATGGAATTCTCTCACACACACATTACCAGTCCTAAGTCTTGGAGGCCCTAGGCGAACAACCTAAATAGGCCTTTCTACTTTATGTGAATATTTATGTGATTTTTTTCAGTAAGTTAAACAAAAATATTTTTTTTTCTAATTTATTTATGTTATAAGTGGGCTTTTATTGAGTTTCTATTATAAATCCATACGTTATGGTTTATAGATTATGGATGCCCACCATAATAGCCATTATTAACCTATCATTATGTATTTGTAACCTACCAATTATGGGTGGTAAATGATTTAAGCCTCTCTACTCCTATAAATAGTGCACCAAATATGAATGGAATGCAAGTTGATTTGAGCAAATTATGCTGTTTTTCTCTTCCTCTTATTTCTCCCTACAAATTCCCTAGTTTCAAAACACGTTATCAGAATGAAAACTCTTGGCATGGAAAACAATCATGGACGCTCTCGTTTTGGGAGAAATGACAAAGATATTTGTCTTGCGGACTACGCACACAATTCTTTGAGATAAAAAATATTGACAATTTACATTTATCAAAAGCAAAGGTACCTACCATACTAGGTTCTGCAAACCTAATTGACGGCTCTAGAAGAGCTCAATTTTTTTTTTACCCAATGGAACTCAATTCTCCATTGATAATGATTTGTACTCCTTGAGATCGAGAAGAAATTTACTCAGTTTTAAAGACATTCGAATGAATGGATACAATATTGAAACTAGAAAGGATCACAATGTGGAGCATCTTTGCATTACCACGAATCTCAATAGCCAGAGGCGTATATTGGAAACACTTCCTACTTCTCTTCTAGGTTGTATTATACAACCACCAAAGTAGTTGAAGTCCATGATGTCATGAATCAGAAGTTCATTGACTCAACGACTTTCATGCTTTGGCATGATCGTCTTGGGCATCCTGGATCCACAATGATGCATAGGATTATTTCAAATTCAAATGGACATCCTTTAAAGCCTTACCATAGTACTTTGTCCATTGACCAGTCTTGAAAAGCTTGCTCCCAAGGGAAATTGATCATGAGACCATCTCAGTCAAAACTTGGTTTTGAATGTCCATCTTTCTTACAAAGAATTCAAGGGGATATTTGTGGGCAAATTCACCATCTTGTGGACTATCTCATTATTTTATGGTTTTAATTTATCAATCTACAAGATGGTCACACGTTTGCCTATTGTCAACTCGTAATGTTGCTTTTTCTAGGCTTCTTCTCAGATAATTAAATTATGAGCACAATTCCCTGATTATCCAATAAAGTCACTTCAACTTGATAACGCTGGTAAGTTTACCTCCCAAACTTTTGATGCCTATTGCATGTTGCTTGGAATTAATGTTGAGCACCCAGTTCCCCACGTCCATACTCAAAATGGTTTAGCATAAGCTTTTATTAAGCATCTCCAGCTTATTGCTCGGACTTTGTTATTGAAGACACAGTTGCCAATTTCTTCTTGGGGACATGCAATTTCACATGGAGCATCTTTAGTTCTCCTGATGCCTGTTGCCCACCATTGATTCTCCCTTTTACAACTCCCCTTCAGAAGACAACCCAATATATCACATTTAGTGTTTGATTGTGCCAACATGAGATACTTTTACTGCATGTTTTGCAAATTGTCACTATGATGAAACATTATTCTTGCCGTTAAGTGGAGAAAAGACCATTCCTAAAGAACGGCGTGAATTGGGATGGAACAGATCCATTATGTCTCATCTTGACCCTCGTACAACTCAAAGTGAACATGAAGTACAAAGTCCACCTTCAGCAAATTGCTAATGAAATGCCAGATGCATTCACTGATACAAGAAAAAGGACAAAATCACATATACCTATAGCAAATACACTAGCAAGGATTGATATCCCAATCGGATTAACCAATGTTGTAGCAAATGAATCATCTACTGCAAGCCTGAAGCGGGGTAGACCCATTGGTTCGAAGGACTCAGCTCCTAGAAAGCGAAAATCGAAAGCATATTCCAAATCTAATGAAAACGCTCATGAAGATATTATTGGGAAAGAGATTCACCTTGAACCTACAATTCATCCAGAGAATGAAAGTGTCATTGAAAAGACACAAGCCACTGAAGAGGAAAAGATACCTAATACAAATTTCTGTAAATTTCAATGATGAATTGTGTGACCGTAGTGAAATGGTTATCGATGATATTTTTTCTTTCACAGTAGTTGCTGAAATTATAAAAGGTCACGAAGATATTGAACCACGATCTGTTAATGAATGCAAAGAGAGGCCTGATTGGCCAAAGTGAAAAGACGCAATCCAAGTTGAGTTAAATTCCTTAGGAAAACATAGTGTATTTGGACCTGTGGTTCAAACAGTACAAGGTGTAAAACCTGTGGGATATAAATGGGTATTCACAAGAAAGCATAATGAGAAAAATAAGATTGCAAGGTATAAGGCACGAATCGTTGCACAAGACTTTTCTCAAAGGACTGGGATTGATTATGAAGAAACATATTCTCTTGTTATGGATACAATTATGTTTTGTTATTTAATAACTCTTGCAGTTTCAGAAAAACTTGACATGCATCTTATGGACGTCATTATTACATACATGTATGGGGAGTTAGATGCTAATATTTATATGAAAGTCCCAGAAGGACTCAAGTTGGCAGAATCAAACACTAAATCACATAACATGTACTCCATTAAGTTGAAAAGTTGAGACGTTCACTATATGGGTTGAAACAATCTGGACGAATGTGGTATAACCGTCTTAGTGAATATTTGATTAAGGAAGGCTACATCAATGATCCCATATGCCCTTGTGTTTTTATGAAGAAATCAAATTATAGATTTGCAATCGTAGCAATGTATGCGGACGACATGAACTTAATTGGAACTTCTGAAGAGATCATTAAAACTGCTGAATATTTAAAGTGTGAATTTAAGATGAAAGACCTTGGAAAAACAAAATATTGTGTATTCTTGTCCATCAATTAGCTTACATTGAAATTTTTTTGAAGCAATTTATATGGATAATGCCCACTCATTGAGCACTCCAATGGTAGTTTGTCCATTAGACACAAATAAAGATCCATTTCATTCTAAAAAGGGTGATGAAGTGATACTTGGTCCAGAAGTACCATATCTTAGGGCGCTTGGTGCTTTATTATATTTAGCCCAATGTACTAGGCAAGATATTGCATTTCTAGTAAGTTTATTAGCCAGATATAGCTCGGCTCCAACACGTAGACACTGGAATGGTATAAAGCATATCTTGCGCTACCTTCGCGGAACAACTGATATGGGCCTGTTTTATTCAAACACACCTTCCAACAGTCCAAATCTTGTTAGATACGCGGATTCTGGGTATCTCTCTGATCCATATAAAGGTCGCTCCCAAACTGGTTATGTTTTCTTGTGGAAATGCAACGATCTCATAGAGATCTACCAAAAAAACTTTGGTTGCTACCTCTTCTAATTATGCAGAAATTCTTGCGCTCCATGTGGCCAATAGAGAATGTGTTTGGTTAAGATCCCTAGTTCATCATATTCGGAAAACATGTGATCTTTCTTTAACAACAAAAGCTTCGACAATCATGTATGAAGATAATGCTGCTTGTATAGCTTAAATTAAAGAAAGGTCTATCAAGGGTGACAGAACCAAACATATACCACCAAAGTTCTTTTACCCACATGAGCTTCAGCAAAATCAAGAGATTGAAGTCAAACAAATTCGTTCCCAAGATAACCTAGCAGTCCTCTTCACAAAGCTCTTCCAAAGTCTATATTTAAGAAGTTTGTATATGATTTCGGGATGTGACGATTTTTCAAGCAATCAAACAGTTGAAGATCAGGGGGAGATATCAATCGAGGAAACTCCTCAGTTTTACTACATTGGATGTATGTGCAATGTACTCTTTTTTCCTTCGATCAGGTTTTTATCAAATGTGGTTTTTCCTAACAAGGTTTTTAACGAGGCAACATTTAGCACGTCCAATATGATGTCATTGTATGATGGACATCCAAAGGGGAGTGTTATAAATCCATATGTTATGGGTTTATAGGTTATGGATGCCCACCATAATAGTCACTATTAACCTATCATAATACCCATCATTATATATTTGTAACCTACCAATTATAGGTGGTAAATAATTTAGGCCTCTCTACCCCTATAAATAGTGGAATCAAATATGAATGGAATACAAGGTAATTTGAGAAAATTATACTATCTTTCTCTTCCTCTGATTTCTCTCTACAAATTCCCTAATTTCACAACAGTTTCCTCTTTTTAGTTTTGAATTGAGTAATTGGGCAAGCTTTTTATTATTTATTATTTATTATTTATTTATTTATTTATTTACGAGGGACCTTTATTGAGTTTCCACTTTTTAATTTTGAATTGAATGGTTGGGTAAATGATTTTTTTTATATACAATAAATGGTTTGGCCCTAACATAATATTTATATACTATATATATATATATAAAATAAATAGGTATGTATATATAGGGGTTTATACAAATTAGGGGCCCTCCCAATTTAGGGGCCATAGGCTGCTTTGCCTGCTTGTGCTCAAGGCCTCCACCAAGGTGCTTTGTGGGTTCGAACCTGAGGCCATTGGTCTGCAAGTCAATGCCCTTTTCTACTAAGCAAACTATGTTAGCTTCTTCCCAACAATCTTAATGATCATGTATGTATTGAGCTATTATTGATTGGAAAATTACATTTTTCTGAATGCTTAATGATTATTTAGTGACATATTGTTCAATGGACTCCAATGGATTTCTAGGAAGCCAATTCTCTTTCATTTTAGTGGACATGATGCTTTAAGGAAAACTTTTTTTCAATGTATGATAACTATCTCTATGGGAGGCTATGTATGAGTGGTTGGGTTTCAAATTGTGTTTCTATCTTCTTCTATGGAGCTTGGGATTCATATATGTCAAGTCCTCTCATTCAGGTTAGGATTTCAATTTACCCGATTGTAACTTGAGCACTTTGTTATCAATCTTCCATATCTATCTCATGACTTGTAATGCATACCACAATATAAGCCAGCATTTAGGTGTTTGCAAAACAGAATTTCATATTAAGTAATTATGTAAACTCATAGACTCAAGAAAAGATAGGTGTTGAAGGGTGATTCTGGGTAGTTAGCGTAGGACCTTGGCATGCCCATGACTATAGCTTCTTCTGAGTCGGTATGGAGTTCAGTGGTCCCATCTTCACAAGAATGATCACCCAAGAGGTACTGGTGTGGCACCAGCCAAATCCTCATAGAGAGTGTTTAAGAGAGAAAGAAAATGAGAAGAGCTTCTGAGTGATAAGAGCTATTATACTAGTTTAAGTCTAGGTGTCTTAGTATAGGTGAAGGGTATTCTTAGAGAGCTTGACAGAGCAGGTTCCCTTGATTTAAGGGAGGAGGGGTGTCTGGCCATATTGTCATAATGAAGAGGAGTAGTCCTTGAGCATGGCTAGATCATCTGATTATAGGGAGGACCAACCAAACAGTGAGACATAGCTGAGATTAGGAATGCATTTAATTCCAGTCAGGGTGTGACAAATTGTCCAAGTGCATGGGTTTAAAGGAATTAATGACATATAACCAAGTCCCGACTGGGCCTCGTTTGAGATTTTTTTTTTTTTTTGGTTGTCAAAAATCGGTATCACTTTAAAATTAAGAAGTTTAAAGTGTTTGGTAAAAATAAAATATACTGATTATTTTTAAAAGCAATGGTCTCTTGATAGCAACTTTTAAAAGCAGCATCTAGGTTGTTTTTGAAAGCTACTAATTTCACAAGAAGCAGAGAATAGCCTTTATTGAATTTTTTTCATTTCCCATAATACCATCATTAATTTTTTTAAAATGACATCATCTACTTCCTCCACCACCATCACCACCTCACCTCCACTACTCAATCACCACCACCACCTCCACCTCCACCACTATCACTACCACAACTGCCATCACCACCCACCACCTCCACCTGCACCACATCCACCACCACCACCTTCATTACCACTACCACTACCACCACCTCCACTACCATCAGTACCACCACCTCCTCCACCACCCGCATAAGGAAACCTTAGGATATTTTAGATTCATTAAGCCACAAAGATGAGATTAAACTTAATCTCTAGGCAACATAAGCAAAGATTAAAACTTTGAGCTTAAAAATAAAATCTAACCTAAGTATCTTTAGGCCTAAAGGCATTAAAGCACTTAGAGTACCTTTCTACAATGACTACTAGAGAGAGATTGTAGATAATTATTTATACCTTTGTAGTACTACCTTGAGCAAAGCTGGCAAGGTTGATCACACGGATTTTGGAGGGCCTTCACCAAATGATTCTCCAAAAGAAAGCCACCCAAATATTTGGCCTCTTGTAACACCCCGACTCCAAAGTTTAAATCCCTTATTTAAATTATTTCAATTATTTAAGGAAAATTACAGAGATTGTTTGGGGCAGTGATTAGTATAAATTTTGGATAGGTCATACTGAGCCGCGGACATGAGTTCGTAGACATGTATGTTGTAGTGGGCTCGAACCGGAGTTGTAACGGGAGAGATATGGTCAAAAGAAACCCAGTGGCACAATCGTAATTATTTCAAAATGGGATTTTTATAAAAAATCAGGATTTCTCTCATGGATTGATCTCTCTCTCTCTCTCTCTTCTCTCGCGCGCGCAGTGGC
>NC_047657.1:7915135-7948739 GCF_902201215.1 Prunus dulcis
ATAGTCGGAAGCAAAGAATTGAAAATAGCATTCTTTGTGATAGACACCACTTCCACCACTTACAATGCACTACTTGGCAGGGATTGGATTCACCAGAGCCTTTGTATTCCTTCCACCCTCCACCAGCAGTTAGCACTATGGAATGAAGAAGGCCACATGGAGATTGTAGAGGCCGATCCACGGCCATTCCTACCCTCTGCCATGTGTCTTGAAGCAAGGTATTATCATGACGACCTCGGTCCTTTCACTTTCTTTGGAGTCAACCAGAACGGCCGCCCCCATGGTGTCACGGCCCAAAGGCTCATTGAAGAAGGTCTAGCCAATTCTCTAGAGGACTGGAATAGACCTTTCTACGCTGAGAACTCTGATGATTAGTCCCAATCAACTGGACAAGGATCGAGCTGCAACAATCCGATCCATCAAAAAAAGATTGTTGATATACTGGGAAGAAAGGAAGTTTTTCATACAGAATCCAGCCACCAATATGGCAGAATTCACCCACGAAAGTACAAAGGAACAAGAAGAGGAAGTTTTACAGGAGGAAGTATTAGATTTTGCACCAGCAGCATTGGATGACTCCCTGCCAGAAGTGGAGGATCCTCTACAAGAAATAAACTTAGGGACAGAAGAAGATCCAAGGCCTACTTTCATCAGCACACTTTTAAAAGAACCACTCAAAGCTGAACTCATGGCACTTTTACAGGAGTTCAGAGATTGTTTTGCCTGGCATTATCGCGAGATGCCAGGACTAGAGAGACAGTTAGTAGAGCAGAAACTGCCAATCAAAGATGGCTACCTTCCAGTTAAACAGGCCAGAAGAAGAATGTCTATGGACACAGAACTAAAGGTCAAAGAAGAGATAGAAAGGCTGCTCAAGGCAGGATTCATCAGGCCGGCCATCTATGCCGATTGGTTAGCAAATATTGTACCTGTTCTCAAAAGAAAAACAGGGGCAGTTAGAATCTGTGTGGATTACAGAAATCTGAATGAAGCATCTCCCAAAGACGAATATCCTATGCCAATGGCAGACATGCTAATAGACGGAGCTGCTCATAACCAGATGCTATCTTTCATGGATGGCAATGCAGGTTATAACCAGATCATGATGGCAGAACAAGACATCCACAAGACAGCCTTCATGTGCCCGGGGCATATAGGTGCTTTCGAATATACTGTAATGCCTTTCGGTTTAAGGAATGCAGGGGCCACCTACCAAAGGGCAATGAATTCCATTTTTCATGATATGATAGGACATTCTTTAGAAGTGTACATAGATGATGTGGTGATTAAATCCCCCGAGGAAGGAAACCACATATCAAGTCTAAGAAAAGCATTCCTAAGAATGAGGCAGCACAAATTAAAAATGAACCCCAAAAAATGTGTTTTTGGAGTCCAGGCAGGAAATTTCTTAGGATTCTTGGTTCACCACAGAGGCATAGAAGTTGACAAGAATAAAGCAAAGTCCATCATAGAAGCCCTACCACCTCGGAACAAAAAGGAACTTCAGAGTCTCCTAGGGAAAATCAATTTTCTAAGGAGATTCATATCCAATTCTGCAGGAAAAATCCAACCTTTCTCTTCCCTGTTGAGGCTGAAGCAGGAACAAACATTCAAGTGGGAAGAACAGCACCAACAGGCTTTCCAGGAAATAAAACATTACCTCTCAAATCCACCAGTTCTGTCCCCACCAAAAAGAGGCAGACCACTCAAGCTCTATGTATCTGCATCAGAAGTATCCATTGGAAGTCTGCTAGTTCAAGATAACAAAGAAGGAAAGGAGCAAGCAGTCTACTATCTAAGCAGAACATTAACAGAAGTAGAAAGAAGGTATTCCGCGATAGAAAGGCTTTGCCTGGCCTTGTATTTCACTGCTGTAAAACTCAGACACTACATGCTGCCACACACTATCTACATCATCGCCAAGACAGACTTAATCAAATATATGTTGACAAGACCAATGCTGAGGGGCAGAATTGGGAAATGGACTTTGGCTTTGACAGAATTCACCTTCAGGTATGTCCCCCAGAAAGCTGTCAAAGGGCAAGCTGTGGCAGACTTCTTAGCAGATCACCCAGGAGAGGAAATTGAAAACATGGACTCTTTGGACATAGCAAATGCAAATCTACTAACTAGGGCTCATGTTTGCCTTAACAATCCAATCTATTCGATTCATCTTACACCTTGGAAACTATATTTTGATGGATCAAAGACAGATAAGGCTTCAGGAGCTGGGGTTGTTCTAGAGGAACCATTGGGGATCAGACATTGCTATTCCTTCCAGTTAGATTTCCAGTGCACCAACAACAGGGCCGAGTATGAAGCTTTGATTATAGGGCTTGAGATGTTGGTAGAATTAGGAATCCAATCCGTGGAGATCTTGGGAGATTCCATGCTTGTCCTAAAACAGATTGCTGGAGAATACAAGTGTCTAAATCCTTCTCTGGCTGTATATCTAGTAGCAGCTAGAAATCTATTGACAGAATTTAGAGAAGCTACTTGGGAATACATCCCAAGGGAAGAAAACTTCGCAGCTAATGAATTGGCTCAGGTAGCATCAGGCATACAAATGCCCGAAGACTGCGTCCAGAGGATCATCAAGATAGGAAGGAAAAGTCTACCATCTGTTTTGACTAGAGGAATGGAGATAGAAGTCAATTCTGCCTTAATCACTAAAGACGATTGGAGGGAGCCTATCATGACTTACTTACAATATCCCACTCTGCCCTCTGAGAAAAGAGTCAGAATCATGGCTACAAACTACCTCATGTGGAATGAAGATTTGGTCCGAAAAAGTAAGGATGAGGTGCTATTAAGGTGCCTTGGAAAGACAGAATATATGAAAGTCATGGGAGAAACCCATGAGGGGATCTATGGGGCTCACCAAGGGGGAAGAAAGATGTGCTGGTTAATTAGAAGGTATGGCTACTTCTGGCCAACCATGTTGAAGGATTGCATCAACTATTCCAAGGGATGTGAAGCTTGTCAAAGGCACGGCCCAATCCAGCAAGCTCCTTCTGTTCCCATGAATCCAGTGGTAAAACCATGGCCTTTTAGGGGATGGGCAATGGATCTCATTGGCAAAATCTATCCAGCCAGCAGCCAGCAGCATTGTTTTATTATTGTTGCCACGGACTATTTCACCAAGTGGGTAGAGGCCAAGCCAATCAAAACCACAACTTCTCAAGAGATCATCACCTTTATAGAAGAACAGATCATACAAAGGTTCGGCATTCCAGAATCAATCACAACTGATAGGGGTTCTTCTTTCATATCTAGGGATATGCTAGATATGGCGGAAACATTCAAGTTCAAACTGCTTCAATCTACCCCTTATTATGCTCAAGCTAATGGACAGGCAGAATCAAGTAACAAGGTGATTATCAATATCATCAGAAAGATGCTGGAGAAGAATCCAAAGCAGTGGCATGATAAGTTATCAGAGACTTTGTGGGCATACAGAACTTCAAAAAGAGAAGCGACTGGCATGACCCCCTATGCTCTGACCTACGGCCATGATGCAATTCTTCCCATGGAGATAGCAGTCCAGTCTCTTAGAATTGCTCACCAGCACGGTCTCACAGGAGAAGACTACTCTCAAGCCATGTTGCTTGAATTGGAAGAATTGGATGCAAGTAGGATTGACACCCTCAACAAACTCTTAGCAGGAAAACAGGCTGTGTCAAGGGCATACAACAAAAGAGTCAGAGACAAGAGTTTTGAAGAGGGAGAAATAGTCTGGAAGGCAATTCTGCCCCTTGGAGCACACATAGCTGGATATGGGAAATGGTCACCTACGTGGGAATGCCCTTTTGTAATTAACTAGATCCTCGGAATGGGGGCATACAGGTTGCAGGACCGAGATGGAGTTATTCACACTGCCCCAATCAATGGCAAATGGTTAAAGAAATTCTACCCAACCATGTGGGATTCGCAGGCTGTACAGACAGACCCCGGGATAGAAAAAGAACAAGGCTGACCTTTTCTGTTTATATGAATCCATTTTTGCTTTAAAGTTGTTTTGTTTTTACTTTCAATACTATGTTTGTTTATTGCATCAAGGGTAAATAAAAAGTAGTAAAATACTATTTAAAAGGCAACAAAATAAGCTTATTTAAAAATAGCCACCCTCGCGGCAAAGTTTCCAAACAAATAAAGAAACGAAAATTGGAAAAAACTAAAACCCTAATTTCCTGAGGGTTTCCTGCAAGTTCGCCTTCTTGACAGAAAGTTCTTTCTGGAGCAGCACCCCTTGGTGAATCGAGGCCTCTGCAATTTCCAAAGCTGGCCTGGAAGCTGCAACCATGCTTTGCACAAGGAAGGTGGCCTTGGTCTTAGAACTCAGTCCAGCCCCAAGCTTGTTCTGCACCTCCATACACTTTGCCAGTTGTTTTTGGAGCTCTTCAATTTGCTTCTCCAACTTGTCCGCAGTAGCCCTGGCTTCCTTGTATCCAGTCACCATCTGGTCCAGTTCTGCTTTCTGCCTAGCAAAATCAGCCAGATTGGCTTCATGTGTGGCCTTGCAGAACTCAGAGGTCTTGAAGGTGGGCCTAAGATCCTCATAACGATCATGCAAATTAAGCACATCTCTGGCCAAGCTTAGGCCCATCTCAAGAATAGGCTTCGGAGCCATGTTCTGTCTGTGTAGCAGGGCCAAGTCCTTCATCAGCTGATCCAGAGCTCCCTTATCTTGATCAAACTCCAGCTCAGTGGACTGCCAGATCTTCAACCTCTCCATGGCCTCCTCTAGATTTTGCCCTGCTTGGAGGAGAGCTGAGTTTCTCCAGCCTATCCAATTGAGCATCCAGATCCATGGCTTCAAACTCTTCCAGTTCTGGATCAGCAAAAGAGGCCGTGGTAGACGATCCTGGAAGGGAATGAATAGGCATCTACAGAAGAAAACATGAGTTAGAACCGGGCAGAAAATAAAAAAACAAGGGACCTAAAAAATTATAAAGCTTACAGCAACAATAGGGGGCTTCAGGGGGCTGGTCATCACTGCCAGGGCGCCAGCAGTTTAGGCACTTCTACCTGGAAATGCTACAACAGTTAAGAAGGGAGAACAAAACAGAACTGCAGGAAAACATGAACAATTGAGGAGGAAAATTACCACAACCACAGGAGCAGCTGCAGTTGTTCCCACCTCAGCCTCCGGGACTACAACGGATAGTTCTGCCTGATCCACAGGGTCTGATACAGACCGCTCCACCTGATCCTCGGCCTTTGGAACGGCAGTAGAGTGCTCTGCCTCGGCATCCTCAAAAAGGGCCAGTTCTGAGCTAGTCAGCTCAGCACTCGGACCCCTTTGTTGCTTCTGCGCCAAGGCAATACTCTCTGCGATCACCTCAGCATGGATTTCATCCTACAAAACAAGAGTCAGAACAGGAGGAATGAAGCAAAAGGGGAACTGATACGAATCACAGAAATAAAACTCACCTCTCCTTCCGCCATTGCCGCTTTTTCTTGAGGCACTCCCTCCAGCTCTTCCAGTTCTTTTTCCTACTCCACCTCCTCAAAAGCTTCTCGCAGCTCTTCATCCGTCCCAGAAGTGGTGGCCGGGACTGCTGCGGTTTCTTCTACGGCAACGTATTCCACTTCACTCCTCTTTTTAAAGTTTTTTCAACTTAGTAGGAGGAGGGGAATGACTCCCAGCTGGACAGAACAAAAGGAAAAGATTAAAAAAAAAAGACAAAACAGAATAAATCTGAAAAGAACGGCTGGAACATTCCAAATTTACCTGAAATACCAGGCCGCGTGGTGTTGTCCAGAGAGGGAGCAGGCCCTTTTCTTTTTCTTTTGCCAGAAAGAACAGCCTCGGCAGGGGTTTGCTCTAGCTGGACCTCATCTTCTTCATCAGCAGAAGGAAGCTCCAAGTCCCCGACCTCAATAACAGAAGAGACTGCACCAACAAGTTAGAGGTTCAAAACAAATCCAGCAGAGAGAGACAGAAGAAACGAACTAGAAGGAAACCTACCAATCACTTTTCCAGCCTGAACAGACTGTCCACCCACATTGGTTGTCAGAGAAGGATCTAATACAGGCAGAACATACATTAGAAATCGATTATCAAGGCAGAACAAATCCCAGATAGAATCAGATATCTACCTTCTATGATTTGTCCATTGATGTCTTTAATGGTCTGGATCATGTGCGCTTTGGCGTCCCCATCCGCAAAATTTTTATATGAGAAGAGACGTCTCTGAAACACTGCCAACAGAAGATCAAAACCCCATCTGTATTCAGAGATTTTGCTCCAAAGCAGTACACCATCTTCTAAGGAATTTATGGGTCACGCTTTCAAAAGCAAGAAACAGGGAGTTGTTTAGAAAATACAAAAGAAAAACCAAACCGCCATAAAATCAGCCCACACAGACGATGGCGTTTGAAATAGAAAGCTGCCACCCAGGAAACCAGGGAAGGGATTGCTTTAGGAGGTGACTACTGAGAGCCTATCTGCCATGATTGATAAAAATCCTTTCTACTTTACATTTTAGGAGATCTTTTTGCCGCCCATTATTAAAATTAAAACCACCTCCCCAAGAAGGTCTCTTATAAAAACCGAAGTAGGCAAGAAAGAGAGGGACACTCAATTCATCAATCAATAAAAAAAAAAAACAACAACAAGAAAACAACCAAAAGCTCACTTGGATTCCAAGAGAAACCAGCTTTAGATCAGAATTCCAAAGTTCAGACTTAGAAAATAAGTCTTCTAAAACGAGATCCCTCGTTACAAATTTGGTTCAGCAAAAGCCAAGACAATCAGAGTTTGAGTTTTCACAGACGTGGAGACCTCAGCGAACTCATGAAGAGTCCTGCTCAAGCAGAACAACGCTCGTAGTGCAATCTCTAGCCTATCAAACCCTCGAGAATAGCCACTTCTGTCCCCTTCAAACTGAAGAAGCTGCAGTTCTGCCCACTCAAAGGCCTCACGAAGCGTGAAGTAAACATAAAGCTCTGCCAAAATCAAACTTTGGTATTGATTCATAGGTCAGCCTAGCGTCTGAAGTCACGAAGCAGTACGGACCGGCCCAGGCGCGTCCAGTCCAGCCCAAACTGGAACCTCCCATCCAAGCAGAAACGAAGTTCCGGCCATCTTTTAACCTTCCTAGAGTCGATATGCATATTTATTGTTTTGTAAAAGGCAGTTCTGCCTGAAACAGCCCAACTTCTATCAAATATTTTTGGCCAGAACAGCCGTTTGATACTGAGATAAATTATGAAAGTCCTTACCGGTCTGAGGCAAGAAAAGAACTTACTTGGGAGATATTCCTCACCCAAATTCACAATCGTTTGTTTTTAGAAGTCAGTAACTTGGGGCGCAAGTTATCTATTCTAAAAAGAAGTCCGCTAGGATTTACATTGCTAGCAGTGGCATGCTCGCACACCAAAGAAAGTTGACTTGTTGACCAGCACATGGTCCCCAAGCCAGTGGGGAATTTCGCCCTTCCATCACAGGAGTAAACGCGAAAACGGGTGAACACGTGGTTCAGGTAATTAAAGCCAAAGTCCATCGGCATCTTCACTGAGCTTTGCGAGGCTTTCATATCCCAATATGTGTGCAATCAAAGGAGGAAGAAAGACATCACGACATTGTTCAACATAAAGCAGAAGGCATGTGAGAGTCTCAAAGATTATCTGAAGCGATTCACGGAGGAAATGTCTACTCTAGAGACTTATGATTCTCACACTGCGTCACTGACATTCCGCGAGGGAGTGACGCTGGGAACAAAAATGCACAAGTCCTTGGTCAAAACACCACCCCTCGACATGAGGGTCGAGTCGATGGAATCATCAGACTAGAGGAGGAGGAGCTTGCTCTGCCAAGGCGCACCGCTGCAACCATTTCAACACCAAAGCACTCGTGTGAGATGATCCAAGGGCCATGGACAAATTTCCCAAATGGAAGTCTCCGCAATCAAGTTAGGACCAATTCTCCCCCAACCAAACTTACTATCAGTCTGGCTAAACTTTTCCACGAAAACAAGGGCAAATGAATTTTTTGAACACCTCCGACATTACGTGAATTCCCAGAGAAACGAGACCGAAGCAAGACTTGTGCACACCATAATGACTTAGACCACACTACCAACGACTGTCGGAGTCTCAAATACCAAGTTGAAGCGATGCTAAAAAAAGGGATGTTTTCGCAATATCGGGCCTAACCAAAAGATAAGCTGAAGGAGGAGCGCACGGCTGAACCAGTAACCAACAACATCGTCGTTGAAAAGGGATTGTTGGAAATCAATGCAATTCATGGCTGGTATCAACCGCCAGAGGGTCAGTTGGCTCGAGCCCGAATCGAGAAAACACATGCTGAAAAGATAAGATGTGTTTGTGGAATTGCTTCAACACCAGAATCGGCCCAATCATTGGAAAAGATAGGGATCATCTCATTCACCCAATGTGACCTCGAAGGAATCCAATTTCCCCACAACGACGCACTGGTCATAACTCTTCAAATTGGAAACTCGAAAGTCAAGAGGGTTATGATTGACAGCGGAAGCAGCGCAGTGGTAATGTTTTGGAACACTTTTAAAATAATGAAATTGGATGAAAACGGGATCAGGCCCAATCCTACACTGTTCTTTGCATTTGAGGGCAGTAAAGCACGAGCAATAGAAGACGTGACACTACCCATCATAGTCGCTGGAAAAACTCTTTTAGTGACTTTTGTGGTGATGAAAGCTCCGAGTGCCTACAATGTGATCATGGGAAGAAATTGGATCAATAAAATGGATGGGGAGGCATTAACTAGATGCCAAGTGATGAGATGTTTGATTGACGATGGTCTTGGTATTATCAATATCAAAGGGGTTCAACTTGAAGCCAAAAGGTGTTACAACATAGTGACCGACCTCAAGAATACAGCCAAAGCGCGGCCACAACCGAACCAGCAATTATAGCAATTAATGGAGGACCCACCAACAGAGCAGGAAGACGATCCAAAGCCCCCTACAATTGAACCACTAAGGGAGGAGATATTGGATCCTTCTGACCCCAATAAAAAAGTATTGGTGGCTCCCTCCTATCCAATGCCGAAAGGGAGCATCTCATCGTGTTCTTGATGAATAACAAGGATGTGTTAGCATGGTCATATGTTTATAAGCCTGGAATTGATCCAAGTGTCGCGTGTCACTGCCTAAACGTGGGGACCAGTATAGGCAAAGAGGTTCGCGCCAGAGAGAAATCAAATCATTAGCGACGAAATGGATAGACTTTTGGAAGTTGGGTTCATTCGCAACGTGTGGTGCTCGACATGGATCTCTAATGTGGTGGTTGTGGCTAAGAAGAAAGGAAAATGGTGAGTTTATGTTGATTACATCAATCTAAACAAAGCTTGCTCGAAAGACTGTTACTCACTGCCTAAAATAGATCAGATGGTGAACGCCACAGCCGGGTATGAACTTTTAACTTTTCTTGACGCTTACTCATGGTACAACCACATTCCAATGGTAGTCGAAGATCAAGAAAAAAACAACTTTCATTACCGAGTGTGGCTTCTATTGTTACACGGTGATGCCATTTGGTTTGAAGAATGCAGGCCCAATGTATCAACGGTTGGTGAATCAGATGTTCAAGGACCAAGTTGGGAAGACAATGGAAGCTTATATCGATGACATGTTTGTCAAAAGTAACGTGAAAACCTAGCACCTAAGTCATCCTCAGGAAACCTTTGATATGCTGAGGCGAGATATTGGATGAGGCTGAACCCAACCAAATGTGCTTTCGGTGTCTCATCCGGTCAATTTTTGGGACACATTGTGAATAGGCAAGGTAATGAGCCAAACCCAGAGAAGGTGGAGGTGTTACGGAACATGCCAAGCCTGAAGACTCCAAGAAAAGTACAAGTGCTAACAGGGCGGATAGCGGCACTAAGCCGGTTCATCTCACGTTTGTCTGACTGGTGCAAACCCTTCTTCTGGGCAATTTGGAATATAAAAAATGAGGTATGGGGGCCAGGGCAAGTGGAAGCTTTTGATCAACTGAAACGATACTTGACAAGTCCCTTGATCCTAACTATACCAAAACCTGGAGAGATGTTGTATATGTACCTCGCCGTAACCAAAGAGGCAGTAAGCGCATCATTGTTTCGAGAAGAGAATTACCTCTAACAACCTGTTTTCTATGTCAGCAAGAGCCTGATTGACGCTGAAAAGAGATATACTCTGACAAAAAAACTTGTCTTGACATTGGTAGTAGCCAAGATGAAGCTTCGATAATATTTTGAGGCTCATACCATTATAGTGCTCACAAACCAACCTATTAAAGCAATCTTTTTCAAGCCAGATCTGTTTGGAAGAGTCACACAATGGACGATCGAGTTAGGAGCATTTGACATTAAGTAACAACCAAGAACATCTAAAAAAGGACAGGTAATTGTTGATTTTCTCGTCAAATGTTATCCCATAGAAGGAATGCATGAGAAACAAAGTGATACAGCAGAAGTAGGATGTAGCAAGGAAACACCGTGTGAGTTATATGCAGATGGCTCATCCAACCGGGCAGGGGCCAGGGTTGGGATTGTCCTTTCTTCGTTGGAAGGAATAAAGCTAGAATAATTTATCAAACTGGATTTCCCCGCCTCAAACAGCGCTGCTGAATATAAAGCCTTGGTATTGGGATTGAAAATTGCCGAACTACTAAAAATATATAATTTGAAGGTGTACAGTGACTCCCAACTTATAGTCAATCAAGCAAATGAGGAATATGCTACCAAAGATGAAGGGATGGAGGCGTACCAACAATTGTCAAAGCGTCTGTCTTAACAATTCAAAAAATTGGAACTAAAGCAGATTTCGAGAGAAAAGGATCGGTTGGCATTTGCAGCATCGGCCTCAGCTTCAGAAAAGGATTCAACAAGGGTCCTATCTGTAGAATATTTGGAAAGCCCCAATCTGGATGTTGCTGAACCTCAGGTTATGCAAGTCAACTCAGAGGTGACGTGGATGATGCCAATAGTAAATTATCTAACGGTAGGGACGCAACCCATACATCCGGTTAAAGCGAGAAAACTTCAGATGAAAGCTGCCAAGTACGCATACATAGAAAACGTCATCTTCAAGAAGTCTTTTTCAGGTCCTTATCTACGCTGCCTAAACCCATCCAACGCAAAGTGGATTCTGAAAGATCTACATGAGGGAACTTGTGGCAATCATTTTGGAGGGAGGACCTTGGCACACAAGGCGATAACACAAGGCTACTTTTGGCCTTACATGGCTCGAGAAGCCAAGCAATTTCTGCGGAAATGTGATAAGTGCTAGAAACATGCGCCTATGATTAGGCAACCTGCAGAAGAACTTAGTTTGATCGTAGGACCATGGCCATTCGCCTAATGGGGAATGGATATCATATTACCATTACCAACTATGCCTGGGGGCAAAAATATGTTCTCTTGGCCACATACTACTTTACCAAGTGGGTGGAGGCCGATGCATATGAGATAGTAGCCCAGACCGATGTGATAAAGTTCGTCTAGCGTAACATAATTTGCAGGTTTGGGATGCCTAGAGCCATCATTTCAGATAATGGGACTCAATTCAACAATCAGAAGTTCAGGAAATATTGCATGGAGAAAATGATCATTCAACAGTTTTCGTCCCACAACTATCCCCAAGGAAACAATCAAGTGGAAAAAACAAATTGAACTATATTCGATTGCCTTAAGAAGAAACTTGAGCAATGCAAGGGCAAATGGTTCAAGGAACTCCTAAATGAGTTATTGGCGTACTGAACCACATAGCGAAAGCCAATGGGGGAAATCTTTTTTCCTTAGCCTTCGGAAGTGAAGCCGTTATTCCAACTGAGATCGGATTGCCCACAATCCAAACAATGGTGGTGGATAGTAAGGATAACGACTAACAGATTGCTCGTAACCTCGATTTGATTGAGGAACATCAAGAGGTTGCAACGTTAACAGTAGCAAACTATCAGAACCAGGTCGTTAATTACTTTAACAAGTGGATCTACTCGAGAAGGTTTACAGTTGGTGAGTGGGTCCTCAGGAGAGTAATGGAAAACACTAAAGATCTAAACATAGACAAGTTTGGCCACTCATGGGAACGACCGTTCGAGGTCATAGAAGCATACGGAAAGGGCGCTTACAAGTTGAGACGGGTTGAGACTAGTCAGTAAATGCCACGCCATTGGAATGCGCCTCACCTGAAAGAAATATTGTGTTTAGATTAATCTACTTGTCCATGATTCCACTTATATTTATTAAATAAAATCCGCACTTCCCATTTAAATGTCGATTCATGCACTTGGCTTAAATTTGTTATAAACTGAGCTGTGTTTAAACTTATCATCGATGTCCATGCCGATCGCAACACTACCTTGAGGTTACCAATCCTGTTAGGGCAGTCAATTGGATCCATGCTAATCTCAACATCACCCATAGATTACCAATCCTCTGGGGGCAATCAACAAGATCCATGCCGATGTCAACATCACTCAGAGGTTATCAATCCTCTGAGAGCAATCAATAAGATACATGCTGATCGCAACACTATCCCGTGCTGATCTCAACATCACCCAGAGAATACCAATCCTCTAGGGGCAATCAACATGATCCATGCCGATCTCAACATCATCCAGAGTTTATCAATCCTCTGAGAGCAATCAATAGGATACATGTCGATCGCAAAACTATCTTGAGGTTACCAATCCTCTAGGGGTAGTCAATTGGATCCATGCTGATCTCAACATTACTCAGAGGTTACCAATAGGATCTATGCTGATCTTAATACTACCCTGAGGTTATCAGTCTTCTAGGGATAGTCAGTTGGACCCATTTGTTAAGAAGCTGCAGCCTTTTTTTTTTTCCCTCAACAGCATAGACCCGAAAATAGACCTTCAAAATCCCATTTTTCATATTCCTCCTCAACAACAACCCTAACCCCAATCTCCCCAAGACCTCCACCAGCACCATTTCCCCCTCAACATTGAGAGAGATGTTTTTGCTTGTATTGAAAATGAAGTTATAATGCTACGTTTTCAAAATATGAAACATCGTCGTGGACAATTGTAACTTGTAACATTGTTTTTGACATTAATTATGAGTGAAAGAACTATCGTTTCATTTTCAATATTTTTTTTTCATCTTAAAAAATTATTGGGTAGTTTACACTATGACCCCATGAGTGGCAATTCCTGCATCCGCCACTGATAACAAAGACCATAATAAATCCAACCTCCCTCCCAAGTATTTCATCTGAAGTTTTTCTCTCGCCCTAGCTTTTCTCTTTGCAACAGAAGACGAACAACTTCCTTCCTCCATCTATGAAGGCATGCTCCCTATTTTTTCTTTAATCACTACCTCGTTGGATTTTCTTTTTCCATGATCTTTCTTCATCGTGTTTTTCTTATTATTAGGGTATAGTTTGGGGTTAGGGTTTATGCTTGTTACTGGGGTTTATGCTTTGTTACTAGGGTTTATGCTTGTTACTAGGGTTTATACTTGTTTTTCTTCTGAAATATCTATATACGACTTTATAAGAATTGTTCATTGAATCATTGGATAGGAAATTGTTGGGGCTTTTTTTTTTGTTCCAGCAGCCTGACGAATGGGCTTGGGCTGCCGTAAGAAGAGAAGTGAGCAAAATTCCCCAAGTGCCTGGGTTCGATACCAAGCGCCTGGAAGAGTGTTTTTCGCAGAGTCTGATGAAACTGTTGCGAAAACACTCTCAGGCTTCCTTCACTAATAGCCCAAACAAACTTAACCAATTTTACAGAAGAGCTTGGCTTGGAGAGCATGTGGCATGGGAGCTAGGCTTTTACAGGTTTAGCAATTTTGAGAGAGAGAGAGAGAGAGATGGATTTTCCTATGGAGGATGGAGGTTTAGAGCAAGCAAAGGAAGATTTGGCTGATTTCCTTCCTAATGGAGGAAGAAAACGAATGGAGGAGGAGATGGGGTGGCTTGAGTAGATTTTCCAGCTGCTTGACAATGCTTGGTCGAGCTCTGGAAATGGGTTGCTCCTTCTGGGTAGCAGAAGTCCTCCTTTTATAGCCACTAAGGGTTCTAATTCCGTCATACTTCCCTTCATCTTTCCATTGTTTTCCCCCACTTCGTCTTCTTTGATGAATCCCGTCCGCCCAAGACACATGGGTAAGGAACCCATTTGTGGTTCCAAGGTCTCGGTTTTGCTGGCCCTTCTTCATAGAGGTGAAGAGCCGCTTGCTTTTCTCTCGACCTTTCCTATGCAAGCTGCCAGGACAATGGGAGGGAAAGGAGCTACGTTTTACTCAACGAGTAAACCTCTTGCTCGTGTGGATTTCCTCTGGTTTTTGAGATGGTTCCTGTTGACTCTCTTGGATAGGGACAAAACGTGCTTGGCCAGATATTTTACAGAGAGTTTGGGCTGGGCTTTTCTTTCCTAGGCTTTGAATTGGTGATATGTCATTCTGGTCAATCTGCTGGGCTTTTCGTCAAGCTGCCGAAAGCAGCTTGCCTATTGCACTTTAACAGCACGTTTAGGCCTTCTAATTGTCTTAGCCTTTTCTAACAGGCTTTGCACTTTTTTTCTAAAGTATTGGGTCATGCTCTCTCTTCTCTCATGCTAACCCATGTATTTCGGGCCGAAGAAATAGGCTTGAGTTTTGGGCCCCCCAAGTGACCCGAAACTACCACTCCCTTGGCTCGTCAATGAGTTTTATGAAAGCCCGTTGCCATCCATACCACAACCCGTTCAAGCAAGCCCCGGGTAATTTTGGTGGCTTGGGCCCACCTGAGCTTGTAACGCATCTTGGCGTTGGCATGGCGGTTCCGACACCTATGCTTGTGCTTGGATTTTTATCCTATCATCATAGGCTATAGCCGGGTTCAATAGGAGTGAGCATGTTTTTTGTAAAGTTAGCATGTTTTTGGTCTTCCCGCACGTTCTTGTTTGGCGCGGCATGTGGCCCGTAGCTCGTATTAATTCGTTCCTTAAATTCTCTTGTGTTTACTTGTCCCTATTGGGCCAATAGTCAACTTGGGCTTAGCCCCTTGGATTTTTGGGCCTCAACAGAAATTGAAATATAGTAATTGACAACCTTTCTATAATCGAACAAAAAAACTGAGACAAATATAGATAAAAAGTATAAAAAAAAATAATTGACAATTAACTACAACTTTTAAATGTTGTTTTGGAAGCCTAAACAACCTCAAAAGCCCAAAATCTACCATATTTTTGACTCGTGACATCGTTCCCTTTTCAGAAAGATATCATATGTCCCAATCGGAGTTTAGACGCCAAATTTGTAATACATTTGTCACTATATTTCTTATGAATTATGCTTTTCGTTAAACATAATTTTATTTCATGTTGTTGAAGGAAAAGATGTTATGAATTTGGCTTTTATTTCATGTTGTTTAAAATTTTATTTCATGTTAGTACAAATCAAGTATCAGAACATCTCTTGAAATTGGATCACCATTAGATACATTGACAACAACGGGTGGGTTTACATTCTTTATCGTCTTCTCTGGTCAAGTTATAAGTAAAAATCTTTTCATGTGTAGTTGATTCTGATAAAAAGCTAACTTGTTACGTGTATTATTAATAGAGACATTGATAGGGAGGAGTTAATAAAGTCATGGCTTTGATGAGATCTCAAAGAAAACAAAACAAGGATGGCCACGGGCCCAAAGTTTCTGTAGAAGATGGAGGCCTACTTGAGCACGTCTTTTGTTTTTTCTTTCAGGGCCTTTATCATACTTCATTTTTTTCCTCTAGCAGTCATCTGATCTTTTCCTGTTTGTTTTTCTCATTACGGCTACAAAGAACAAGGAACCATATCAGCTAAAGAAATTATAGAAGTTTGGAATAAAAGCCATACAAATCTAAAGAAAATTTATTAAAAAGTTACATAGAAGTCTTCTAAAAGTCTATTAAATTTGATATGAATTCTAAAGTTCCATCGAGTTTTATGAAAACTGGCACTTAAACAAAATCTGTTTAAACACTCTAGAATGCTAATTGAATTACACCGGATATTTAAAGTCTTTAAAAATATTATAGAAATCTAAATTGAAAACACTAGATGTTTTAGATTACTTAAAAAATTCTGATTGGAGGGTTTAGAATCCAACTCAGCTGAATACAGCTGAACCTTCCTTCAGAATCATTGAAATCTGAATTGAGGAAGCCCCTTCTCCTAATACAAAAATATTAAAAGAAAAGAAAACAAGACAGAAAATAGCAACACCAACTCATTTCTCCTCCACGAGGACGAGGACGCGAACGACGACGACCATCCGCAGGAGCTTCCCAACCACGATTTTAGAACAAAGAAAACACTCTTCTTCTCTATAGCTCCTTCAGACTCAGTAGCCCCTCGTCAGTGCTTCAAAACTAGAAACACAGTGAAAGAGAAAGAGGGAAGATGGATATAGAGTTTGAGGCGAGGGCGAAACCTCTGGAATACAAAGTGAAGGCAATGTCACGTGAGTCGCCGTCCCAGAAGGCGGGTCACGTGCTCGACGCCGACCTCCGCTCCCACTGGTCCACCGCTACCAACACCAAGGAGTGGATTCTTCTCGAGCTCAACGTAACTCCTCTCCCTCCCTCCCTTTCTACTCTAACCCTAACTCTAATCCTGCCAATTTTATGATTCACTTAATTTTGATTTAGTTTAAATTTTGTCTTCTGGGTTTGGTAGGAACCTTGCTTGTTATCGCACATACGAATTTACAACAAGTCTGTGCTCGAATGGGAAATTTCAGTTGGCTTACGCTACAAGGTTAGTCAACTGCTTTTGTTTGTTTGTTTGTTTGTGTTTTGAGTATGGGAAATTTCATTTCTTTGTCTAACTCGACTCATGAAAGTTGTTTGCTTTGAATCCACTTTAGCATCTGTGGTATCTTAACATAGTTGATTGTATATGATTTAAGGGTAATGTGAACTGCTGATATAGCTTCAAGCTTCAGTTCTGCATGTTTTAGATGAATTTTCTACCAAGTTGTTTGCTCTGGGGTTTTTACTTTATTTCGTTTTTTGAACAGCCAGAGACATTTGTAAAAGTTCGCCCACGTTGTGAAGCACCGCGACGCGACATGATCTATCCCATGAACTATACTCCCTGTCGCTATGTGCGAATATCTTGTTTGAGGGGAAATCCCATAGCTATTTTCTTCATACAGGTATGATATGGGAATTATATCTGTGACATTATTGATTTGATCCGCCTTAGCATATGAAATATGAATAAATCCATATGTGCTTGCTTGCGATAAATTTCATTTATCAAGTTTTGAATTTTTGCCCCCCATGCCACACCATTTGTCCTTTTGTTATAGCTACCTCTCCAATGAAATAACAAGTCCATTCCCAATCGTTTGAAACTCCTAACTTTTCTGCAGTTTTGAATATATATACATGTATATAGATATATAAATATATTATTTCTCTTCAATTATGTCATGCCTAATAACGATCCCATCATGTGATTAATGAATCACATCTGATCTCAGATTTATTGGCACTAAGGTTTCTTATATTTCTACCGTTTCAGCTTATCGGGGTTTCAGTGACTGGCCTGGAACCAGAGTTTCAACCAGTTGTTAACCACTTGTTGCCATCCATTATATCTCACAAACAAGATGCCCATGATTTGCATCTTCAGGTGGATCCAATTGTGCTATCTATAATGTTTACTGTGTACCCTGTTTTTGTATTTTTATATCTCTCTGCCTTCTGATGCCTACTAGTTTGTAGTTGCTTAAAGACATGACAAGTCGGTTGCTTGTGTTCCTTCCCCAACTTGAGGTATATTCATTTGTCTCAGATTTGTATGTAATTTCTTTTCTTTCTGCATAAGTCCCCTATTTTTCTTTGTCTGTTACCCTTATCTGATTTTCTTCTATTTTCTATTACACTGATGGCATTTTCTATGCACTCCTTTCTTGCAAACGGTGCAGGCAGACCTTAATAGCTTCTTGGATGCTGCTGAACCTAATTTACGTTTTCTTGCTATGCTTGCCGGTCCTTTTTATCCCATACTTAATCTTGGGAATGAAAGGTATGTACCTGCTTAATGTCTTTCATGCATGCTATCTCTCAAATCCAGCTTGCAATGGTCTTTGCTTGCATGTTGTTACAGATGATGTATGTACTTTATCTTCATGCCTTTGCAACTCAATTGCTTAATTTTTGTGAGCACAAAGTCATTATTTAGAGTATTCTATGGTAAAGATTTTCTTATATGCTTGCTATCTAGAGTATTCTCTTTTCGTAATTTAACGATAACTATAGAAATATTCAGGAGTACCTTGGTTTTATTCTATTTTGAGCTTATAAGAGGTGCATGTTTGACTCTTGGAATGAGAATAGATTTGAAGAACAAATTTTTTTCAGTTTCAAACCTTTTAATCCTGTTTCTCTCTTTCCTGATTGTATTATCTGTTACTGCTCCTTTATCATGTTTTATGGAATATATACATCTACCTTGATTTCCTCTTTCACCTTGATGCAAAATCGAGTTGCAGCAGGTGTTAAAAGGTTCTTAAGGGAAAAATAATTGATGACACGTTTGAGGGTTGGTTGTAGGAAGTAGGGTTTTAAGTGGCATTCTGTGAAAAGGTTATTTTAGGCAGATGTGCAGGGATATTTTTATTTTTGGGGGTCAAGTATGCAGGGATTATATGGGAAAGAAGTGTAGGAAGTTTAGACCCTTTAGGGTAAGGATATCAGTTGATGTAATTAGAAGATTGTTGTTTGGAGGTTTGACTGGTAATCAAAGAAATTTTGTTGGGTGCTGTTATTGTACTAAAATAAAATCTAGTACTAGTAGTTCAAGCGCTTTGTTTGGTTAGTTTTGGTTGATAAGGTGAATTGAAGGATTGTCTTGGCTTTGAAGGTCTGACACTGATTTGAAAGAGTTTCTTGAAAAAGCGCATATTGGCATCTTTTCGAATATGTTGTACATATATTAGTTCGGCAGGCTAAATGCTACTCTAGCATTACCCGAATGGGGGTCTTTGGCAGGTTAAATGCCAATCTAGCTTTATGAGATTGGGGGCTGCCTTCTGCTTGGTCCGTTAGTTCATGTAGAGGTCATAAACCTTATCCTGTACTTAACTCTAAAAATGAGCTAAAATCATTGGAAATTCATGTATTTCTTTCAGGCCCAAGAATTACAGGCCAGTGTTAAGGTGCAATAATGAAGCACTTTTCTCCTTTTTCCTGTTCCAATGTTTAGTAAAGCATGTTCCCATCAAATAATTGATTTCCAATGGTTCAAGAATCGAAGTCCTTACTAATTAAGTCATCTAAAAGCTGCATTAAACATTTTGCACATCAGGTGTCTATATGGACAACGATCACTTTTGGGAATGACACATTTGAAACATTTTGTTAAGTTTGCTGTTAGCCGCAAAATTTGACTTTGTTCTATAATTTTTGGCATTTCAGTTATCATTGCTTATGTAGATCTCTCATCTTTTTGCACTCTATTACACATTTAGGTCACTTAGCTATGCCAATGTACTTACTATAATGTTGTCTTGTATTGATACTGCAGGACAGCTGCAAAGTCTTCAGGCAATATCTCAGACTCTGAAGTTTCTAAACATAGTCAGCTGTCATCAGCCTTAACCGTGTCTTCTAACTTTGAGGTCTCTTTTGTGCTCTTTTTTTTTTTTTTTCCTTCATCATTGTCTTCTTTTCTTTTTGCCTTTGACTTCACATGCATACCTTTATTCCAATGTTTAGGGTTTAGGGTTTAGGGGATTGATATTACATGAACTTTTCATTATTTATGGTCTTAGATGATTTATAGCTTGCTCCTTCTATTGTATGCAGCCACGAAGATCACGCGGCACTTCACCTTTCGTCCTGTCAACATCCAGTTCTATAGTATTCCGTGCAGATGCAATTTTTGTGCTGTTGAGGAAGGCATATAAAGATTCTGATTTAGGAATTGTTTGCAGAATGGTAATTAATGGGTCTCCTCACTTTTTCCTTTTGATGGTCATTTAGCAAGGTTTTAATTTTACTGCATGATTGGACACTTTCATGCTTTTGATCTCAGGCTGCTAGAGTTCTGCATAAGCTTATAGAGCCTGTGGCACATGAAGGATCAACACCTCCTGGTGAAGTGACATATGGAGATGAAGCAGTAAAATCAGAAATAACTAATCCGGCACCTTTAGTTGATTACTCAAACTTGTTTGGAGAAGAGTTCCAGTTGCCTGGTGATCACTGGGACTCAAGCTATCTTAACATCTTGGATATAGGAGCAGTGGAGGAAGGGATTTTACATGTTCTTTATGCTTGTGCGTCACAGGTTGATTACAGCAATAGTAATATTAAACTCAATAAGCATCCTCCGTTATTCTGATGTCTGTTTTTTGTTGGCTGCTATTCTTATCTATCCACTTACAATTTAACCTGTGATGTTTCTCAGCCTCAGCTCTGCAGCAAATTAGCAGATAGGACTTCTGACTTCTGGTCTGCGTTACCGCTAGTTCAAGCATTACTGCCAGGTTGATTGCCCCACCTAATCGCTCTTCCTAGTTATTGTCATGTCATATAGATGTCCTAATAATTTGAAGTTCCACTCAATTCTTAAAAGTTTTGGAAACCAGAATTCTGTCTTTCTGGTTAAACCCTAATGTGTGCCTTCTGAATGTTGCTTTGCAATAAGTAATTTTATACTTAATCAGACAATAATACAGACATATATATATGTGTTTATTTTTTAATGTTTTCTTCTTGGTCTGAAGTGGTAATTATTTTCTACTTTTGTTTTTTATGTTTAAGCTTTAGGTTCGTTGACCAATTGACTTGGTCTAGTTTGTTTCCACTTCTTCTGGGGACTGTTTTTTTCTTTGTTTGCTTTCAAATTTTAAGTTTTCTAGTATTACACATAATGGTTTTCTAAGTTATTTTTTGCATTAAATTAGAAATTTGGATTTCGTTGATCTGATTTCTGAATTTTACTGAGAATTCTGGGGTGATTTCTGGTTGATCAATTTGTTTCACATGTTATTCTTTGGGTTTTATAGCACTTCGTCCCTCTGTTAGCCGTCCGTCTGACATTGTTGATGATAGTTTCTCTCAATGGAAACAACCAATTGTTCAAGAAGCCCTCTCCCAGGTTGTGGTTAATGTTAATGAAAATTATTCGTTTTGGCTTGGTAAATTTGATATTGTATTTTGACCAGTAGATCATATTATTCTGATCATGGTGTTATTACTGCAGATTGTAGCAACATCGTGTTCACCATTATACCGTCCGCTGCTTCATGCTTGTGCTGGCTATTTATCATCATATTCACCATCGCATGTTAGTGACTTTGCTCATTATTATTAGCCTGCTTAGAATGCTATCCTCGCCTATTCATCTCTATTTCTAATACTTTTTTTTTAAATTTTTTATGAGTGAATGAGAGAAACATTCTTTGCATTTAAGAATATGACCAATTGGATGAAAAATAATATTCTGTTGATGTAGAAAAGGATGACGTTGGTTGGTTCAAGGCATATATAAATGGAAATAAGTTAAATTTATTTGTGAGAATGTTTGATATTTCGTGGATACTTACCCTCATAGCGGTATATATTCCATACATATAACTTCTAATAAGCACAAACCCATACTCTATTGCTCGAAGCTTTATTTTTCAAGAATTATATTGTTCTCACTTGGGAACAAACTGTGTTTGCCTGTTTTGTCTTGCAGGCTAAGGCTGCATGTGTTTTGATTGATCTCTGTTGTGGCGTGCTAGCACCTTGGCTAAGTCAAGTGATTGCAAAGGTTTGTCTGAGGCGGATTTCTTTTGCTGTAACTTTCTCATAGTGTGGTTTAGTTCTCCCGTGTGTTTACACTTCTAGTCGAACTTCCTCTTTTTGCTTTGAATACAGGTTGATCTGGCTGTAGAGCTTCTAGAGGATCTTTTGGGTGTAATTCAGGTATGCTTTTCAATTATATGAACAAAAAATATTAATGTTATAATGCTCTCATGTATCATCTCAGATTGTCAAAGGTAAGGAAGATAGGTTGAGTCATACATGCATACGATCAAACTTTGATGAAGTGACAACTGAGTCAGCTGTTAAAGTTTCTTGTTTTTGCACATGATATATTTTTTGGGTTCAAATAAATAATAAAACTTTATCCAGGATAGAGTACTAGGTTTACATGAACTTTGAATGTTATGCATTTTCTGACAGCTAGCTTTTGTTTTCATTATATAAAAACTCTGTCATTGCTCTTGTTTTAGGGTGCTCGCCACTCCCTGCCTCGTGCTCGTGCTGCCTTAAAATACATTGTTCTGGCTCTCTCTGGTCACATGGATGATATGCTAGGAAAGTATAAGGTATTGCATTCTGTTTGGTTTTCTTGTCATCATGATTGGTAATTTAAAAGTTTATCCGCTTCATTGTTTTGGTTTGTATGTTAGTGTCTTGGATAGGTAGAGGGCTCAAATGTTTCTGTTTGGATAGTTAGAGTGTTAGCTTTTTGTAATGTCATTGTCAATTATCCCTTTTGGTATTCTTGAGATTTATAACCGCTACATAAGCTTACTTTTATTGAGTTAAAAGAATCTTTCTATAATGGCTATGTTTCTTTTTTTTTCTTTTTATAATAAAAAAAGGTAACTTCTTTTTTGTGTACTTTTTTCTGTTTTCAGGAAGTTAAGCATAGGATACTCTTTCTTGTGGAGATGCTAGAGCCTTTCCTTGATCCTGCTGTAGGAAGATTGAAGGGAATAATAGCCTTTGGAGATCTGTCTTCTGCACATCCAGAAAAGCAGGAAGAGAATTGTGTTATTGCCCTCAATGTAATTCGCACGGCAGTGCAGAAACCCGCAGTTCTTCCTTCACTGGAATCTGAATGGAGGCGTGGATCAGTTGCTCCTAGGTAATGTCTTAAGGAAAATTTATAATAACTAGTTTTAAAAGGGAGTGGGGGATATTTGTATAAAAAATTGATTATAAATGCTATTTTGACTACTTGGCTTTGCCTGCTCAACTCTTACTTTATTCAAATTCATGTTGCTCAAATGTATATGAAATACCATATGGCTCTGAAGAAAAGATGAATAATCTTCAATTTATTGTTACCACAGTTCACAATGCATGAATAATCTTCTATTTACTGTTACGACAGTTCACAGTTCACAATGCACAAGTGAATGTTATCCTGTTGTTTCCTGCATACCACTTTGTTTATTGATTTTTATATTTCAAATTAACATTTTGTGTTTTCGCCTATGACAATTTTTGTTGGCTATATTGGATTGTTGATGGATATACAATTCTTGATGCAGTGTGCTACTCTCGATATTGGAACCTCACATGCAGCTACCTCCTGAAATTGACCTTCGAACATCTCCAGTCCCTAGACCACTGGAACCTGAATCTTTATCTGGTTTATCTCATTCTTCAGCTTCTCACCATGGGGTAGCTTCAAAATCAAACAGCCAGGATGAATTTGACGGGAAGATAGATGTTTCTGAAACAGCCGTAAAAATTGACATTTCGGAAGACGCCAGTCTTCTTTTTGCACCTCCAGAACTGCATAACATTGTATTGACAAGTATATCCAGTTGTCCCAACGAGAACAGCACTGTCTCTAACCATGGGGATTCTGGCTCTGAACCAAAACATCTGGTCGGGAAACATTTTCCACACAGGTTTCAAATTGACTTAAAACTAGATGCTGGTTTCTCTGCGGAATATTTCAACTTGCAAGCAGATTATTTCCAACTTATAACCTATCAAGACTGCGAGCTCAGGGCTTCTGAATTTCGGCGATTGGCCTTAGATTTGCATTCACAGAATGGGATTACCATTGAGAGTCATGATGCTGCCATAGATGCTTTGCTCTTGGCTGCAGAGTGCTATGTCAATCCATTTTTTATGATGTCTTTTAGAGGAAATCCAAAGTTAAGGAAGGAGATAAACGTCAGTGGGATTAGGACTCCACAAAATCATGAAATTGGGGCGCGAATGGTCTCTGGAAAGTCTAAGAATGACCTAGAAACAATATCTCTTCTTGAAAGGAAAAGAGACAAAATTGTTCTTCAAATTCTGCTCGAGGCTGCGGAGTTGGACAGAGAGTATCGAGAAAAAGTTTCAGATGGAGGACTTAGTCCGTACTACACCGTAGGATTTGATGAACAAGTCATTAGGTTGTCTCCGCTTGATGTACAATCTGCGGATGCCATCACCTTGGTTCGACAAAATCAAGCTTTGTTGTGCTGCTTTCTGATTCAACGATTGCGAAGGGAGCAGCACTCGATGCATGAAATTCTTATGCAGTGTATGATATTCTTGTTGAATTCAGCGACTAAGCTATACTGTGCTCCAGAACACGTGATTGACATTGCATTAGGATCCGCTGAGTACTTAAATGGGATGCTAACATCCCTGTATTATCAGTTCAAAGAAAACAATCTGCAGTTGGAGCCGGAAACAATACATGGGATACAACGACGGTGGATACTGCTTCAAAGATTGGTAATTTCTTCAAGCGGTGGCGATGAGGAAACGGGCTTTGCAATCAATAAAAATGGTTTCCGTTATGGAAATCTGATTCCACCTTCAGCCTGGATGCAGAGGATTTCAACTTTTTCTAGATGCACATCCCCTCTTGTTCGATTTCTTGGTTGGATGGCAGTATCTCGTAATGCAAGACAGTACATGAAGGACCAGCTTTTACTTGCTTCTGATCTACCACAGCTGACATCTCTATTGTCTACATTTGCAGACGAACTTTCTGTTGTAGATAATGTTGTGAGTCGAAAATATGAAGAATCAGGGGGCGAAATTGTTTCTGCATCCATTAAAGGATTTGAAGTTGCTGATCAGCAGCATCAGGACCAATCTTTTCGTGTCATTTACCCTGATCTCTTTAAGTTCTTTCCTAATATGAAAAAGCAATTTGAAGCTTTTGGAGAAACCATTTTGGAGGCTGTTGGGTTGCAGTTGAGGTCTCTTCCTTCCAGTATGGTGCCCGATATTTTGTGTTGGTTCTCTGATTTGTGTTCATGGCCATTTCTACATACAGAGCAGCTTTCTGCTGGAAATAGTTCTGACCATTTGAAAGGCTATGTTTCAAAGAATGCCAAAGCAATCATCCTCTATACACTTGAAGCCATTGTAACCGAGCACATGGAAGCAATGGTGCCTGAGATACCTAGAGTGGTGCAAGTGCTAGCATGTCTTTGTAGGGCATCTTACTGCGATGTGTCATTTCTTGATTCTGTATTGTCTTTGTTGAAACCAATCATTTCATATTCTTTGTGTAAGGTGTCTGATGAGGAAAGGTCATTGGTAGATGATTCATGTGTTAATTTTGAGTCATTATGCTTTGATGAGCTTTTCACTAACATCAGACAGGGTGCTAACCAAGATAATTCTACTGAAAAAGTATACAACAGAGGATTGACAATTTTCATTTTGGCGTCTGTCTTTCCTGATTTATCTGCTCAGAGGAGGAGGGAAATGCTGCAGTCCTTAGTTTTTTGGGCCGATTTTACTGCCTTTGAGCCAACTTCTTCTTTCCACAATTACCTTTGTGCATTCCAGAGTGTTATGGAGAGTTGCAAACTTCTGTTAGTTCAGACTTTGCAGTTCTTTGGTGCCATCCCATTGGAGCTGCCCACTGAGGGACAAAATGAAAGTGGACTGGAGTCACATTCATGGTTCCTCAGTGATGTCTACCGTAGTTCAAGTCAAGAAAAGGCCTCCGAGAAGTTAGAAGGTAACAATGTTGGTGCTGATATTGTGAATAAAAAGGTTTATCATTTATTTCCTGAGGAAATAGAAGAATTCTCAAAACACTTGGAGGTTCTTATTGGTAAGCTTTACTCGACAACTGAGCTATGTTGGAATCTTCATCATCAATTATCTAAGAAGATGACTATTACATCAACAGAGTGTTTTATGTACTCAAGATTCTTGGCATCAATTGCACAAAGAGTTAATGACGCTCAAGAAAATGATGCTGAAATTTCTTTCCCATCTACGTCAGTTGACCAGTTCCCTGATCATTGGAGGACTGGTTTAGAAGTAATTTCTGAGACCATTCTGACCCTTCAAGAAAACAGATGCTGGGAAGTTGCTTCTGTTGTGCTTGATTGTGTACTTGCTGTGCCCCCTAAGTTTGGCCTTAATAGTGTGATTGGCTCCATCTGCTCTGCAATAAAAAGTAGTTCTTGCAATGCACCAAAAATTGCTTGGCGCTTGCAGAGTGATAAATGGCTATTGATTTTGCTTACCAAGGGTGTCCATTCCCTCAAGGAATGTGAGGTTCCTCTTGCTAATTTGTTCTGTACAATGCTGGGTCATCCTGAACCTGAGCAACGATCTATAGCCCTTAAGCTCTTAGGAAAACTTGTTGGCCAAGATTTGAGTGGAGGAACTGCCCTTCAATCTTCCATGTTCTACAAAAATTTAGTTTCACCTGGATTTGTTACATCTGTTCCCGAGTCGATTATTTCTCATTTGGTTTCAAGCACATGGAATCTGGTGGTTGTCCTTGCTTCATCTGATGCATCATTACTTGTGAGGACTCGGGCAATGACACTTCTTGTAGATTGTATCCCATTTGCTGAGCGACGTCTGCTGCAGTCTTTTCTCGCCGCAGCTGATAGTGTTCTTGGCTTGGGAGAGCTTGCCCGTCCAAATTGTGAGGGCCAATTGCTGAGGCTTTCATTAGCACTGATTGCTGGTGCTTGTCTATACTGCCCGGATGAAGATATCTCTATGATTCCTCAGAATGTTTGGAAGAATATTGAGACTCTGGCATCGTCAAAGCCTGGTATCCACTTGTTATATTTCTCTAATTTTATTGAATTATTCTGGAGATGTTGGGAGTGAATGTTTTGTCTTTCCTTTTTTGTTTATTTTAATTTTTAATTTTTCCCATTGTTCCTTTTCTAGATGGAAGGTCTGGGGATGTCGAGAAAAGGGCTTGCCAAGTCTTGTGTAGATTGAAAAGTGAAGGGGATGAAGCTAAAGAGGTGGGTAACAGGAAAATTATTGTTTATTGTTGTCATGGCATAATATGTCAAAGATATTGGAGTATATGCCAAACATTTTCCTTGGAACTAGTTTTCTTTCTTTTTAATTGTTTTAATCAGCAATTTAAAATTATATTACTTATTAATCGAACCACATTTTACATGTAAGGTCCTGAGAGAAATACTAACTTCAAGGTCTTCAAAACAATCTGACCCAGATTTTGAAAGTACTCGCGAGTCCGTTCTTCAGGTGAGGAACATTTTAGAGATGATATGGTAAAATTTAATTTGATTGCAGAGAGTGATTTTATTGATGTTATTGTAATTTTGTTTGCATTGAAAAATCTTTGCTTGATCACGCCATCCAAAAAATTTAAGGTAGAGGAAGTAAGTTCAATCATGTATAATTTTATACCAAGATGAACACCACACATTTACAATCCTCTGGGGTAAATTTCTTCTTAGATGGTCATAAAGTTGTTATTGAACTGCATGTTGCACAAATTCAGATAAATTAACTTGGACTCACATTATACATTGTAACCAAAAAGTTATATTATTTATTTATATTTTCCGAATGAAGCTAGGATTGCTTGCTAGAGGCCATTGCTTCTGTTATAAAAAGGGTTGCATTCCGACGTCAATACAATATTTATATGTGTTGGTGGCATATTTGATCTTGTAGCGTGTGTTGTTTAACAGATTGTTTCTCAATTTTCTGCTATGAATATTTTGCTTTTGAATCAATTTTAGGTCTTATTTATTTATAAAATTATTGGAGCTTTAAAAAGCCTAATTTGATACTTAACAGTCATAACTGTCATGGTATCTATACATCTCAAATGCTATCTGAACAGGCATCCATCCAATGTTTACTTAACATATTGAAAGATTAAAAAAAAACATCTTAGAACTTTCTATTACTTTGATATTGCTGTAGACACTTAAAACAGATATGAATTCTTATGTTCCCAAAATAAGAAAAACAGGATAACTATTCGTCTGTGTCCTATAAATGTTGCAAAAGGAGGGATTAGGAGAAGAGATGAAATTGATCTACCTCACGTCCATCGACTAAATTTTTTTTATATCCCTTGCTTTTTCCATGGGTTTCCTGGATTAGTTGTTGACTTATACTGCCTTTCCATCTCCTAGAAGCTAATATATAATTATTGATTTGTAACAGGTCCTTGCCAGTTTAACTTCTGCAAAGTCGTACTTTGATATTTTCTCAAACAAAATTGACCAAGAGGTTATGGTAAGCCTGAATTACAATTGTTGCTTTTCGTTACGTTCCCAACTTATCCATGTCTTTGTATTAACTGAATATGTCATAGGAACTAGAGGAGGCTGAACTAGAATGGGATATCCTTCAGAAAGAACATGCATTACATGAATCACCAACCAAAGATGGACATCAGATTCTTTCTCTAAGCTGTAAAGCTTTCTTTCCTTATATTTCTCATTACAGCTGTTGGCCGTTGGAGAATGGTCATGTTAAAATTTGTTTGTGGAAATGGTAAACTTAAACACTTTGTTTTTCAGCTCCTGTGGAAGATGATGCACGCCTTAAGCAAATCAAGGATTGCATTCATTCCTTGTAAGTGATAAAAATATTAATGGTATATTCATTCCTTGTAAAAATATTTTTACCACTTACCACACATGTACCGGTGACACCCTCTTTCACGTCTATAAATACCTCTGAATATTACTTTCAAATTCTTATTAAAAATTTTGTTTTTTTTACTTTGAAATTGCTATAGGCTGGTAACGCAGACAACTTTGCTCATTCCAGGAAGTCTGCAGTTTTACCTCGTGTTAAATTTTTCCATCCCTAGTTTTAATTGGTATTAACCTGTAATAAAACTAACTGCTAGACAACACTAGATGAGCTTCAGAATATCAGCAGTCAGTAATCAGGCTTGCATCCTTCCTTATATTGAATTGCAATAAATTGTGTCACACTATCAAGTAGTACTTCTCCCAGGCGTTTTTATGTTGAAAATAATGAGGTTCTTATCTTACTAAAGGATGCACTAGCTCAAACGTTGGTTTTTAAGATGTTCTGAGTCCAATTTGCCATAGGATCTTATTTTGAAGGCACCTAATCTTTGATGGCTGAAGAGCACCCAAATTTAAAATAATCAAATCTTACATGCATCAGCTAGACAAAATAAATAATCTTATACATGTTAAATTCTTCTACTTTTGTGCCTATTTTTTGGGAAGGTTTCCAGTTTCTTTTAGCTTGGTATTTTTGTAGACTTCAAATTCAGTTTCTGTGATCTTCCTTTGCTATCAGAGAAAAGTCCAAGCTCCATGAAGACATAGTCGCCCGCAGGCAGAAAAAACTTCTTATGAGACGTGCCCGCCAGAAATCTTTTGAAGAGGTAGCTTTACGAGAAGCTGAGCTACTTCAAGAACTTGATAGGTGTTGCTTCCTTAGTGGCTCATCTTGTTTTATATTGTACTGATTAGATATTTGTTGGTCCACAACTAACATATGGACTAATGTACCAGGGAGAGAGCAGCTGAAGTTGAAAAGGATATCGAGAGACAGAGATTGCTAGAACTTGAGCGTGCAAAAACCAGGGAGCTGCGACAAAACCTTGAGATGGAGAAGGAAAGACAAGCTCAGGTAAAAGCCCTTTTCAGTAGTGTCTTGATCTGCGATGAAAACCATTTCCATACTATCTGGATTTGCTAAGTTTCAAATAATTGACATTGGAAATGCTGGTAATTGGCTGATTATGGCAAATTTGGGTGAAGAATTTGTCAGACCATGGTTCAGTCTTTGAGACTAAATATTATATTGACTTTGAAACTACACCTTCCCCTTGTATTCTTGTTGCATGTCTTATATTAATTTGACTATAAGGACAGTGAAGGCCAGGAGGACTTGGGCCTAACTGCTTTCTGTAATGCCAATATCCATTGGCAATCATGATTTTCCCCTTCCTCTTTCCCTCTACCTACTGATCTATACATGTAGAGTTTTATATTAATGCTAGCATTCCTCCATCTCTCCCACGAGAATGAATCAAGTAGATATTTTGAAGTCATCACTTGGAAGGAAATGAGAATTCATCTTCTCTTTTTTGTTTTTTGTTGGCCAAGTATTTGGTCATTCCAGTTTTCTGCCATCCCAAGTCCTCTGATAAAGTATCATTCTTTGACAAATTTATTAACTTGCTGGGGAACAAAGTCATACCATTCAAGTTTATTATATTTACTGTCATTCTGGAAACCTGAATGGAACTGAAAAGGTGGAAATACTGTATCTGTAAGTCATGGGCCTTTTAAGAGGATGCATTTTCTGCAGTCTCTTGTTTCTGGGTTAAAAAAATGGTATATGTAATACTTCAGCGAAGAAGAGTTGCATACTAATGTCTTGAACCTTTTCCTTTGGCAGAGGGAGCTTCAGCGTGAATTGGAACAGGCTGAAGCAGGAGTACGACCATCACGACGTGACTTTTCCTCTACCTACAGCAGGTGATCTTTTATGTGATTTGTGGGAACTGCTTAATTATTCTTAAGTTTTGTTCATGGATAGATAGTGTAGACTAAAATATTTATTTTTTAGTGGATATAAGGGTGCAGGGGCATGCCACAACAAATGTAAATTAAATATGAATCATGGATTATTATTGAGCATACTTGTTTTGCTGCATCTATAATTATATGCTGCAATTACTTTTGGTTTAGACTCAGTTTGGTATATTCATTTTGCAGTCGGCCACGGGACAGGTATCGTGAAAGAGAAAATGGAAGAGCAGGTAGTGAAGGTAGCACGAGATCAAGTTCTGGAAATTTGCAGCTTGAAACTTCTACTACCAGTTCTTCCATGGGGACCATGCCAACTGTGGTTCTGTCTGGGTCCCGGCAATTTTCCGGCCAGCCTACCATTTTACAATCTCGTGATCGTCTGGATGATGGTGGCAGTGGTTATGAAGAAAATCTGGATGGAAGCAAAGACTCAGGTGATACGGGTAGTGTTGGAGATCCGGACTCAGTTTCAGCATTTGATGGACAGCCTGGTGGATTTGGGTCAGGTCAGAGGCATGGTTCAAGAGGGAGCAAGTCCAGGCAGGTAGTGGAGCGGAGAGAACGGGATGGGAGACGAGAAGGAAAGTGGGAAAGAAAACATTTATGACTAATGACTTCAGAATTAGTGAAGTCTGGTTCTAGGTTAGGATACGCTAGTGTGTATTTTGTAAGGAGAGCTGTTGATAAGAGTTACGACGTGGTTTCTTAATTTGGTGGTGATCTGATGAGGTCATCTTCATGTAACATACCTGTACCTTAAGTTATAAAATTGTGTTTAGTATTGGATAAGTCACTTTTTTATATTTTAAATACAAAAGAGAGTCTAAACTACGAAAGGAAAGGGGATTTCTTACACACTGTCATGGGGGTTTGAACCTTTTAGAGCCCATTTGGATTGATGGATTAGGGAGGGAGATTTTGGATTTGGAAAGCCCAAATACAAATGATCCTATTTAATTTTACTTTTAGCAAGTGTATTTAGATTAATTATGAAGAAAATTTATTATATCTAGTTGTCATAAAATGGCAGGATATCGACACATTATAACTTATTCTTACATTTTTGGACCATAACTTATCCCTTTCAATTATCCCCCAAAATGAAAAATCTTTCACCGTATTTCCTACTTCAATATACTCTAATAGCATGTTTACTAATCCGTAATTGGATTATGAGGAATTGAATTGATGAGGAGTTGGATTGAGGATAATTAGATTCCGTTTTCTTATTGAATTTGTTTACTAAACCATGAATTGAGGGGAGTTAGACTCCATATTCCAATTGAAGCTGTTTATTAAACCAAATGGAATTGGGGTAAGAGTGATACTAATTACTAAAATGTCCTCATTGTTTGATTAAAGTATATGGCAAATTTGAAATTTTGAAAATTAAGTGAGAATATAATTGGTAAAAAAATGAATTCCTAATAGGCTAGTTCTCTAGGAATTAGAATACCACATCTTATCCAAGAATTGAATTCCTTCAAAATCAAGAATTTAATTCCTAATTTTGTGTGGACCCCATTTACTTTTCAATTCCTTGATGTGAAGTAAACGCATGAATCATCTACAAGTGGAATTCAATTCTTGATGAGAATTCCAATTCCTGATTAGTAAACACATCGTAGGAGGAATTGAATTGATGAGGAGTTTGATTGAGGAGAATAAGATTTTGGATTCCTATTGAAGTTGTTTACTAAACCATATGGGTTGAGGAGAGTTAGATTATAGATTCTTATTGAAGTTAGATTATAGATTCCTATTGAAGTCGTTTACTAAATCATATGGAATTGGGGTAGGAGTAGTGTTAATTACTAAAATGTCCTCGTTGTTGGGTTAAAGTAGATGGCAAAGTTGAAAATTTTAAAATTGTGTGAGGATATAATCGGTAAAAAAATGAATTACTAATGGGTTAGTTCTCCAAGAATTAAAATACCACATCCCACCCAAGAATTGAATTCCTCCAAAATAGGAATTCAATTCTAATTTTGTGTAGGTCCCACTTACTTTTAATTTCTTGATGTGAAGTAAACGTAGAAATCCTCCATACATGGAAATCAATTTCTGATTAGTGAACACACTATAAATCAAGTTAGTTATCAAATCTAATGCAGTCCTAGACACCAAACAAACATGAAACAGTGACTCTCTTCTCCCTCCTCCCTCCTCCATCTCTATAGCCTCTCTCTTCTATCTATCTTTTCTTTGTGTGTGTGTGTGTGACAAGGCTAGCCTTTTGATTTTGAAGGTCCCGCGCAAAGAGAGATGTTGATGCCTCTATGTATACAAGTAAAAAATAAAAAAATAAAAAAAAACTTATAAGCCATAAATAGGGATTCACCTTTTTTTTTTTTCTAGGCTCTTGCAATCGTGCATTTAAATTCCAAGTTTTGCATACAATATCTAACTTAGTGTTTGGGCCAAAATTCTACACGCATGCCCATTTTTGTCGAGAGGCCCATAAACAAAACATTTGGGTTTTTTATCTAAAGGAATTAGAAGTCAAAAAACCAAGATGCTGAAAAAACCCAGACCTTTTTGAACAAATTACAAATATAGCCATGATTTGAAGAAAAAAAATATCTTTATTGGCAATTAAAAACTAACACACACAGCTTTGGATAAAAGCCCAGCTTCTGAAAAATTCACACCATTTGATCTTTACCCTAAAAAGGGTAGGTTAGCAGAACTTTTTCTCAAAAGAGCCCCCACGTGACTTTCTAACTTTGGAAAAGTCAAAATTTTCAACTATCACAGAGGAGTTGATAGGGAGTTAATGAAGGTAGGTCTTACAGGAGGACTTCTCCATTTTTGCAGCCAAAGAAAGAAGATCAAATCCCTTTTTTATATATACAGAGAAATTCTGCACCAAAGCAGTTGGCCTTTCCAAGAGATAAGCAGACTACGTTTTCAAGAGATAAGTAAGGAGCAAGGAGGTTGTTCACTAGAAAAAACAAACTGACTATCATCACAGACTGTGTTCTTTTTTACAAAGAACAAACAGGGAACAAAGAGAGTTGGTTTTTTCTTTCAGAAAAAGCAAGGAAAAGACCTCCATGAAAGCTAATTGTTGATGGTTTTTCTCTGCCAAAATACTAATTCCCTTT
>NC_047657.1:7948754-7992526 GCF_902201215.1 Prunus dulcis
TTCTTTTATGACATTGAAAAAAGAAAAGATCTTTTTTAAAGATCTGCCGCCCATTATTAAAAAATTAAAAACACCACTCTAGCATTTCCTATAGATATGAGAGGAGGTGGACAGATCAAAGGACAGCCAAAAAATCAATCATGACAAAAACTCTCAAAGTCACAACTGACAAACTCAAAAAGATCAACTGATCTCAAAAGCTTTCAGACCCGAAAGCAACCAAAGCTCTCTGATCCTCAAGAAACAAATCAGCTAGAAATCAAATCTCTAGTTTCAGTTCAGTTCAGAGAAGCAGTTTTACAAAGTGAGATTTCTCTCGTTACAAATTTGGTTTAGCACAAAGCCAAGTCAAGCAGAGTCCGAATTTTTACAAATATGAAAACCTCAACAAATTTAAAGAAAGCCTTGGTCAAGCAAAACAGGCACCATAGTGCAGCTCCAGCTAAGTGACCATCAATCCAGCTACTTTTGTCCTCTTTAGACTAAAGAGGCCTCAATTCTGCCCATTCAACAAGCCTTCCATGGCTTAAAATAAATTGAAGCTCTGCCAAACTCAAACGTTGGTATCGATTTCCAGCTGAAACTCATCAGTTGAAGGTGTTGACAATTCAATCCAGCACAAACACATCCAATCCAGCCCAGTTCAGAGGCAGCTACCCAGGCAGTTTTCGAAGTCCAACGTTATGTTGTCTTTTTCCGAAGTCCAATGTCCTATAATAGGCAGTTCTGCCTAAAACAGTTTGTCTTCTTTTTATCTATTCTAGCCAGAACTACCAATTTTGTATTGTGAAAAATTGTGAAGTCCTCACCAGTCTAAGGCAAGAAAAGAATTTACTTGGGAGATATTCCTCACCCAAATTCACAATTGCTTGTTTAAGAATCAGTGACTTGGGGCGCAAGTTGTCTATTTATTAGAAGTCTACTAGGGTTTTAAACTGCTAGTAGTGGCACACTCATGCACAAAAGAAAGTTGACTTGTTGACCACAAATGGTTGTCAAGCCAATGGGGAATTTTACCCTACCATCACAGGGTTAAAATCAAAACGGGTGAACAACTCCATTAGCTCATTTGACCTACTCAAACAGAGCTTCGTGAACCAATTTCTATCTAACCCAAAGAAGAGGTACCCACCCAACTACCTCATCAACATCAGGCAAGGCTCTATGGAGAAGTTGCAGGACTACATCAACTTTTTCAATCGAGAAGTAATTAGTATCCTAGTTGCTCTAAAGATATGGCCTATACTGCTTTTCAAGCTGGGTTCCAAAGATGACATTTTCTGTTCCATGTCAAAAAGTTTCCACCTAAGAGTTATGAGGGCTTGGTGTCCGAGGCGTATCGTCATGCCCTAGCTAAGGAGATGACATTTGACACACCATAAAAGAAAGATCCGTCGCAGCCTAATGTAGGAGATAAACGGAGAGAATATCATAATGATGTACGCAATAAGCAGCCCTTTGAGGTTTTCCAAAGGCCGAAAGAATCCGTATAGATATTGCAGATATGACCGTGAGAACGGTCATACAACATATCAATGTTACGAACTCCAGGATGAGATTGGAGCACTAATTAGGCAAGGTCGTCTAAACCAATTCATGGGTGAAAAGAAGCAAGCAGAGCAGCATGACAACACACCAGATAAGCAACCACGTGCTACAAAAGACATCAATATAATCTTAGGGAGAGCAACCCTAGCTGGGGACTCCAACAAAGCACGAAAAGAGTATGCACGACATACCAAAGTTGGACTCTGATCATTCCATAAATACATATCATTTTGTACCATCCTAACCTATCATTTGGTCATGGTGTTAAATAAAACTTGTGCTTTTAACCATCTTTTGGCTTAGTTTCAATTTATTAAACTTTAGGACTCATGATGTACATTTTGGAGTCAATAGGGAAAAAAAAAAAATTGTCTCTGCAGATCAGTCAAATTCACGAATTTAACTGTACTTTATGAGAAGGAAAAAGCTAGTGAGTCATACACCTTGGAAAGATATGGAAGTTTAGTTTCCATAGAAATTTACGGTTCATGATTCTGAGTTTTCTTGAAGAAGTTATGATAGTTTTGGTGACAAATGTTCATTTCAGAAATTCTGCTCGAAATTTGCTATGTCACCGTGCTAGGTAATCATGTCATTTCCTTATCAAAGTCCAAGATAGCTTCTCCCATCATCCTCAATGTCACATAAGCTTCAGATTTTATATTTAAAGATTGATGATGCAAGTGTTCAAAGTGAATTTGAATTTGAAGACTTTGGATTATTTGAAGAGGAAGAACTCAATTTGGATTTGATGACTTTGCCTTTTACAGCTCATGCTGTACAATCGATTTGCAGGCCTGAAAAAATAATCCTCCCATGCTCAAATGAATAATTCTCCTCCATAATGCTTGTTCATTAAGATGTCGACTACAACATATCCAAAAATGGAAGGAATTGGATAAATACTCAATCCACAGGCTATCACAAACCGAGATAGGTTCATAGGAGGACAGATTGCATATGCAGGTGGAATGAAAGGGACTTCATGCTTCAATAAATAGGCAACAACTCAATGAGAAACTTACTAACATGTTCATCCATCCTAAGAAGAGAAAAATCTGAAGAACACCAAGTTCCATCTATTCCACTCATTCCCACTGTACATAAAACCTCTCCAAATCATTAACCTAATCTTCATACAGCTCTATTGGTGTGGGACTCCTTGGAGGCTTACGCGATCTTCAATAAAGGTTTTTCTTACTTTTATTTTGTAATATTTCATGTTTTTTAATTCCCTTGCTGTTGTCATGGATGTGATGAGTAGCTAAATTCCTTCCTAGGGTTTCAATGTAACCTAAGATGATGATTCTAAGTTTTTAAGTTTGATTGGTTTTCAAGTTCAATTCTGGTTCTAGTTCTTATTTATTATGCTTATAAGTTGATGTGCTTGTTTGAATGTTTGATCACCATTAAAACTTGTATGTTAGCTATCTATGTTGGAATTAAGAGTAAACACCATGCCTTAATTTGAATGGAACTATGAATAATAAGAGTAAGTATCGATGGTAGATAACAATGCTTAAGTACTTATTGGGTTGTTTTATATTCTCTTGTTCTTAATGCATTTTGGTGCTTAATCTATGTTAGATACCATGACTAGGTTAAGTTTGTGAATCAAGAATACAAGGTTAAAACCAAAAACCATGGCTTAATCATACTTTAGAAAGAATCTACTTTTGAACTTGAATTGGACTTTGTTAACTTGAATGCTTAAGACTTAGAACTAGATTATTATGGCAAAATCATTTCTCTAGTTGTAAAAAAAAAAAAAACTATTTTAACCACAAAATCATTGTTTAAGCCTTTTCATTCCTTGTTTGCTTATTTAGTTTTATGTTATTTTCAATTCATGTACTCAAATCAAAACTCTCAAAACATTTTTAAACCTTGTCTTTAAATTCTGTTTGTTTTAAGCTATAACTCTTTATTTTCGACTTGGGTAATTAAAATACGTAACTTAATCTTAACTTCTTAATCCTTGTGAATACGACCTCGTACTTGTTCTGCTATACTATTTAAATGGCCCGTACACTTGCGAGTTATCAAATTTTGATGCTGTTGCCGGGGATTGAATGAAAGTTCTTCCTCGGATGGATGAATATGTTAGTAAGTTTCTCATTGAGTTGCTGCTTATTTATAGAAGCATAAAGTCCCTTTCATTCCAGCTGTATATGCAATCTATCCTCCTATGAACCTATCTTGGTATGTGACCGCCTGTGGATTGAGTATTTATCCAGTTGCTCCCATTTTTGGATATGTTGTAGTCAACATCTTAATGAACAAGAATCATGAAGGAGAATCGTTCATTTGAGCATGGGAGGATTTTGTTTTCATGCCTGCAAATGGACTGTACAGCATGAGCTGTAAAAGGCAAAGTCATCAAATCCAAATTGAGTTCTTCCTCTTCAAGTCATCCAAAGTCTTCAAATTCAAATTCACTTTGAATGCTTGCATCATCAATCTTTAAATATAAATATGAAGCTTATGCGACATTGGTTATAATGGGAGCAGCTATCTTGGACTTTGATGAGGAAATGACATGATGACCTAGCATGGTGACATAGCAATTTTCGAGCAAAATTTCTGAAATGAATATTTGTCACTAAAACTGTCATAATTCCTTCAAGAAAACTCAGAATCATGAATCGTAAATTTCTATGGAAACTAAACTTCCATATCTTTCCAATGGTGTATGGTTCACTAGCTGATTCATCCTCAGAAAGTACAGTAAAATCCGTGAATTTGACTGATCTGCAGAGACAGTTAAATCCGTGAAGTTTACTGAGACAAAATGATATGTATTTATGAACTCATCATGGTCAGGTTGGCAAAGAACCTACCTGGCCATGCCAAGCTCATTGTCAGGTTGGCAAGGAGCCGACCTTAACTCACTACGCTTATGGTCAAGTTGGCGAAAAGCCTACCTCGCCATACCAAGATCATAACAGGTTGGCAAAGAATCCACCTCGGCATGCCAAGCTTATGGTCAGGTTGGCAAAGAACCCAACTCGCTATGCTAAGCTCATGGTCAGGTTGGCGAAGAGCCCATCTTGCCATGCCAAGCTCTGTAAAAGGAAACAAAATAGTCAATGATCTGATTATGATCTAATTAGGAGCAGTTGTAGGATCGAATTGTAATCAGCATAAATAGGTTCTGTTTACCTAGAATAGCTTCTCTGTTTTCCTAGAATAGCTTTCCTTTACTTGTATAAAATACATGCCTCTGTATACGGTTTAACTCACTCAATACAAGCCCTATTCTTCATATATTCTCACATGGTATCAGTGCACCAAGACTGGTGACTCTGAAAACCCACCTACCTTCCGCTACAGACACCCACAAAACTACTAAGCACACCACCATGGGTGAACCACAACGCACAGATTCAACAATCCTCCCAATTCAACAAGCCACAGATTCAACGACCCTCACCAATTCGTCAACCATATCTGATCCTCTCGTTTTGCACCATTCCGACACACCAGGGCTCACCCTTGCCAACGCACCCCTCAAAGGAAATAACTATGGACAATGGAGCCGCTCGGTGCGTCTCAGTCTCAGTGCCAAGAATAAACTTGGACTAATCGATGGGTCTATCAAAGCACCACCATCAATTGATGCCAAATTTCCTATGTGGCAGCGTTGCAACGACATGGTATTGTCATGGCTCCTACACTCGATTCATCCTGACATTGCCAGCAGCATCCTCTATTCTGACACAGCAGCCGCCTTTTGGAACGATCTCAAAGACAGATTTTCCCAGAGCAATGACTCCAGGATCTACCAAATTCGACAAGAAATTGTCGAATGTCGTCAAGGACAACAATCAGTCTCCATATACTATACCAAACTCAAGGCACTTTGGGATGAATTGTCTACTTATCATGAACCCCTCATTTGTGACTGTGAGGGCCTGAAAAAGCTTGCAGATCGTGAGGAAAAGGAGAAGGTCATGCAATTTCTAATGGGATTAAATGATTCTTACTCCACTGTTCGTGGCTCCATTTTGATGATGAATCCTATTCCTGATACACGAAGAGTCCATGGGTTAATTCTCCAACATGAGAGACAGATGGAAGTGGCAAGTCGCCGAGAAAATCCATCTTATTCTCACGCTATGCAGACTTCGCGTGCTCCTGCGACCACATGCTTTTTCCGCCCCTACAAACCCTCCAAATGCTCTCACTGTGACCAAGAGGGTCATTCAGTTGATCATTGCTATTACATCATTGGATTTCCAATGGGTCACAAATGGCATGGGAAGAATGTGCAACCCAGGAATAAGAAGCCACCTGCTCACAATGACAAGAGGGCTGCTGCTCACAATGTAGAATTGGAAACACCCCCTACCAAGGGTCCAACAGCTTCTGCTACTGGAGGCCCCACCTTCACAACCGAGCAATACAATCAACTCCTTGCGATGCTTCATAATAAGAACGGTAATGCCCAGCCATTTGCAAATGCGACATGACAGGACCCGAACCAAATTCCGCTTTGGAATTCGAGTCGAACCCTGTGCGTGTCCGACACTTGGCGAATGTCGGGCACAATTGACCTAATTGCCCTTCTAATTAAAGTTTTAACCTTGACTCCTGCCGAAAATTCGGCAGAGTCTCCCCTGTAATTTGCTCAATCCCAAAATTTTCACCTGTCAGAACGAGCAAAATATCCATACAACCAACTTCCAGCACTTCAATATTCAAGCCAAAAGTTCCAATCTCACTCTAGGGCAATATATCAGAGCAATTCTAATAGTTTACAGAGAAATGAACCTTTTACCAACCAACACTTTTGTACCAATGAGGCGAGGAAAGCGAGATGGCCCAGTGGTGGATGTCTTGTGCACGCTACAGCCTGGGGGCGCAAAACATTTGAAAATGTGAGTGGACAAAAATAAAGGTTCATAAAATATCCTAAGAATATACTAACCCCCATTGTAAAAATAGTTAAATAAAACTGAATACGTATTCTGCATTTAAAGCATACTAAACTCAAGGCATTCTATGTAAATCATATTCAAGCTTGATAAATCTCGCGTAAAAGAATTGAAATCAAAGCTTACATAAAAATACTGAAATCTTGCATAAAAAGTACTGTACTCAAACCTTGCATAAAAGCACTGCAATTATATAAAACTACCACTCGGATGTACCCCTGTAATTTCGTCAATTCCCCTGGCAGGTCTCGGCGACACAAAGTCTATCCGAGCCGCAAACTGGCAGGATTCAGGGGACTATAGTCAGCCTGATCCGTTGGCAGGTCTCGGTGACACAAAGTCAACTCGAGCCGCAACTGGCAGGATTCAGGGGACCGTAGTCAGCCTGATCCGCAATCCTGGCAGGTCTCGGTGACACAAAGTCAGCTCGAGCCGCAAATCCTGGCAGGTCTCGGGACACCAAGTCAATCCGAGCCGCAAATCCTGGCACTCACGGTCCAGGCGTCCCCGAAACTCGTGAGGCAAATGTCAAGTGCACTGACAAAACTGAGGGTAAACTGGATGTCCGTAGACATCTGCATAACTGAGGGTAATAACCATAGATGGGTACTCACGGTGGTTTAAAACATATAACATTTCTGATGCATAACTGAATGTTTATTAAGTCAAGAACTCTGCTATCATCAAAAAATATAAAGTTTCTGAAAAATCTGATAAATAACTGAATTTCTGTTAAATCTGAAACTATACTGCCACTTATCTAATATAAATCTCAGACTCTGCTTTCTATAACTCTTTAGCGTATTTCACTAAGCAGTACCAAAAATAAAGATATTTGGCTTCACAAACCATGCTAGGAAAATTCACTACCAATTAAACTTATTCAAAATCAAATAATGAAATTCATTTATATAAAATCATTTATAAAAGAAAAGTCCACTCACTCCTGGTCCGAGCTCGCTAGACCTCCTGAAGGTCTCTCCTGCGGGCCTGCCTGGTCTCGGGTGCTTGGGTCGACGAAAATGGTGGCCGGAGGAGGGAGATCGACGGCGTTGAAGTTTCGGTGACCTCCCGAGGCTTTTTTGCATTTTTCAGCCAGCACAGGCCGTGCCGCCGGCGGGGAAGGGTCGGGAAAGGAAGGGGACTTGATGGCGGTTCGAACGCCACCGGTCCTGTGGCCGGTGGTGCCCTGAGGCGGCGCCAGCGATCTCTGGAAGGTGGCTGGGCGGTCTGCGCGCGAGAGGAGAGAGAGGGTCGCGCGAAGAGAGAGAGAGGGCTGGGCTGGTTTTATAAATCCAACTTCAAAATATTTACGGTTGTGCCACTGAAACTCTTTTGACCATAACTCTCTCGTTATAACTCCGATTCGGGCCCACTACGTGTCTACGAACTCATTTCACCGTGCTCTACGCAATGGTGTAAGTGGAATTGTCAAATTCCTTCTCGATCAAAAAGTCATCTTTTTCTTAATAAAATATTCCGAGGGCAAAATTTTCTTTTCGCAAAATAAAATATTCCTTAATTATGAATTTTTGGTTTGGGTTATTACACGACAGGTATATTTTCCCCCACTTGCAATACTGCACATCATGATTCGCATTCTACCTTACATTGGATTGTGGATAGTGGGGCAACAGATCACATATCTCGTCTAACACCCATGCATTATACTCATATTGGGACTCAGCATGATTTTGTTGGTTTGCCTAATGGTGAGCACGTTGCCATTGAAAGTATAGGATCTGTGCGCCTGACACCTGATTTGTCTCTTGATGGAGTTCTACATGTGCCCAAATTTCGTGTGAACTTATTGTCTGTGAGTAAATTAACTCGAGCATTGAATTGTATGGTGACATTTTATCCGGATTTTTGTGTTGTGCAGGACGTGGAAATGAAGAGGATGATTGGCCTGGGCAAGCATTTTGATGGGCTCTACTACCTTACGCCACAACAAAATCCCCACCTAGCTAATCATATTCACCGTACCTCGGATCTCTGGCACCAACGCCTTGGGCACCCTTCCTCTGCTCCTCTCCATTTTTTATCCAAAGCCATTCCCCATATTATGTTTGATTCTACGCGTGTTTGTGATGTCTGTCCTCTTGCAAAGCAAACACGCTTGCCTTTTACTCATAGTTCAATAAAATCTACCACACCTTTTGATCTAATACATTGTGATATATGGGACCCACACAAAATTCCTACACATTCTGGGGCACGATATTTTTTAACTATTGTGGATGATTTTACTTGCTTCACATGGATTCATCTTATGCGTTTTAAGTCTGACACACAAACCTTGTTAAAATCATTTTTTTCTTGGGTCAAAACACAATTTAATCATGACATCAAAGTTCTCCGTGCTGATAACGGTGGTGAATTCATCTCCATGCGTTCTTTTTTGGATAGTCATGGTACCATTTTTCACCACACTTGTGCTCACACACCACAACAAAACGGGGTTGTTGAACGCAAACACCGCCATCTTTTGAATGTTGCTCGAGCCTTACGTTTTCAAGCTAATGTTCCTTTGAAATTTTGGGGAGAAAGTCTTCAAACTGCTTCTTATCTCATCAATCGACTCCCTACACCCTTACTTGCCCATAAATCCCCTTATGAACTGTTGCACGGGGTTCAACCTACCTATTCTCACCTCCGGGTTTTTGGGTGTTTATGCTATGCTACGAATCTCACTCCTATTCACAAATTTGATACTCATGCGCGTCGTTGTTTATTTTTAGGATATCCCCTTGGTCAGAAGGGTTACCTCGTCTATGATCTTGATAACCACAAAATTGTTACTTCACGTGATGTTCTATTTCATGAACACACATTTCCTTTTGCTCACTTACCCTGTGAAGACCAACAAGACCTCCCAGTTTTACCTATCCCACTTACTGACCCACACATAGCTGGGCCTAATTTTTTTGAACCATCCCAAACTCATTCTAGCCCACACACCGACCCCCCTTTAGCTGTTACACCTCCAGACCTACTGTCCTCACCTTCCAGATCTTCCATCACCACTCCAGACCTTCCTCTCGATCTCCCTGTGTCGCCTTCACAAGACCCAACCGATCCACCACATATCCCAACTCTCCCAGACATCCCTTCACCCGATCCAGACACCATCGCCACCGGCACTCCTCTTCCCCTTCGTCGTTCCAACAGACCCTCCCATCCACCGGCTCATTTTAAACACTACCAGGCCCATCATGCTGCTATGCTCTCGCCTGGTCTTCCTTCTTCTTCTACGTCCGGCACCCGGTATCCCCTCCATCGGTATGTCTTTTACACTCAGTTATCTCATGCCCACCGTACTTTTGTTTCCAACATTTCTCACTTGGTTGAACCAGCAAATTATGCACAGGCAAGTCAGGATCCCAAATGGCTTGCTGCCATGAGTTCTGAGATCAAGGCCCTTGAGGACAACCGTACTTGGTCCCTTGTCCCTCTGCCCTTGGGTCATCGCCCCATTGGGTGCAAGTGGGTCTACAAGATCAAGTATCACTCGGATGGCACCATCGAGTGCTACAAAGCTCGACTCGTCGCAAAGGGGTTTACACAACGCGAGGGCATCGATTACAAGGAGACTTTTGCTCCCGTGGCCAAATTGATCACCGTCCGTTGCTTGTTATCCATTGCTGCAGTTTGCGATTGGCCTTTACATCAAATGGATGTACAAAATGCATTTTTACATGGGGATTTGCTTGAGGAGGTTTACATGTTACCACCTCCTGGTTATTGTCGACCGGGGAAGCAGATGGTTTGTCGACTCCACAAATCATTATACGGTCTTAAACAAGCCTCACGCACTTGGTTTCGTTGGTTCTCTTCTGCCATTCAAGACATTGGTTTCCAAAAATCTCGAGCCGATTACTCGTTGTTCACTTTGGTTCGTGGAAACTCTATTACTGTGATATTACTGTATGTTGATGACATGATCATTACAGGAAATGATGAGCAGGAAATTCAGAATCTCAAGCAGTTTCTCAACGGATGTTTTCGGATTAAAGATCTTGGACTATTAAAATATTTTCTTGGTGTGGAAGTTGCACGCTCTAAAGACGGGATTTCAATTTGTCAACGGAAGTACACTCTAGACATATTGGAGGAAGCTGGTTTGCTTGGAGTGAAGCCCACTAAAGTCCTCATGGAACCTGAGTTGGTACTAACGACAACAGGTAGTGATGCCCTCAAGGAACCAGCTCAATATCGACGATTAATTGGAAAATTAATCTACCTCACCATCATCAGGCCAGAGATTACATATGCAGTGAATACTTTAAGTCAGTTCATGCAAGAACCCAAGCAACACCACCTCAAGGCAGCACGTCATCTTCTTCAATACCTGAAGAACGCACCTGGGCAAGGCTTACTGTTTTCTACAACAAGTCAACTAAGTTTGGTTGGTTATTGTGATGCGGATTGGGCCAAGTATCCTATGACACGACGATCAGTGACAGGATATTGCATTTTCCTTGGAAACTCACTCGTGTCCTGGAAGAGTAAGAAGCAAGTCATGGTGTCTAGATCATCAGCCGAAGCAGAATACCGTTTGATGGCTGCAGCCACTTGTGAACTTACTTGGTTAAGATATTTGTTGAGAGATTTACAAGTACCACATTCTGGGCCAGCAAGATTGTTTTGCGACAATCAAGCAGCCTTACATATTGCTCCGGTGTACCATGAGAGAACTAAGCATATCGAGCTAGATTGTCACACAATTCGTGAAACGATCCAAAAGGGTGAAATCAAGACAGCTTATGTGCCAACAAGAAATCAGATAGCTGACATCTTTACAAAACCGCTAAGGGCACCCATCTTTCATACGCATCTCAGCAAGTTGGGTATAATTAACATCCATACTCCAACTTGAGGGGGAGTGTAAAAGGAAACAAAATAGTCAATGATCTGATTATGATCTAATTAGGAGCAGTTGTAGGATCGAATTGTAATCAGCATAAATAGGTTCTGTTTACCTAGAATAGCTTCTCTGTTTTCCTAGAATAGCTTTCATTTACTTGTATAAAACACATGCCTCTGTATACGGTTTTATTGACTCAATACAAACCCTATTCTTCATATATTTTCACAATGGTCAGGTTGGCAAGGAGCCCACCTCAACTCACCAAGCTCTTGGTTAGGTTGGCGAGGAACCAACCTCAACTCGCCAAGCTCATGGTCAAGTTGGCGAAGAACCCACATCGTCATGCCAAGCTCATTATCAGGTTGGCGAAGAACTGACCCCAACTCACCAAGCTCATTGTTAGATTGACGAAGAGCCGACCTCAACTGGCCAAGCTCATGGTCAGGTTGGCGAAGAACCCACATCGCCATACCAAGCTCATGGTCAAGTTGGTGAAGAACTAACCTCAACTCGCCAAGCTCATGGTGAGCAAAATATTATCTGAAAATATGCCAAGTTTCAACAAGAACCACCCTTTAGTTTTTGACCTACAACAACATAAGTGAAGCTCGAGGCATACATAGATAATACACTTAAGATCAAGGTCCAAAAAAAAAAAAACACTAAACAACCACTGTGATCACAGAGTGACAGAAAGATAAACAACACAAATGACTCAAAATAGATATAGTTATGGTCTAACAAAAGTAGTACGAACTCCAGAACTCCATGGATGATCATCAAGCTAGCATTCCACTTGAGGTATACAAGAAGGCCAATCCAGCCCAATCAGATAAGAGAGGCGTCATCCCCATGAGCACTCCCAATCTAGCCCAATCGTGCATGCCGACTTCAGAAGTGCCTGTCTCCACCTCACCCATTATTAGACCCCTCATGTCCTGGGAAAGAGCATCATCATCCCCATCGTCACTGAGGTCAAGCTCACCTCAAGCAAGAGCACCCTCCAAGATAGTCCAGTCCATGGTAGGATAACACCTCTTCATGGATTTCATGCAAGACTGAAAGCCCTCATCTAAGCAAGTTGATTTAAGCCCCTTAAACTCCTTAAACGATTTGAATTCTTTGATCTTCTTATCCTTGGTTGACCTCAGCTCTGCCACCTCAATTTTAAGCTTGGCCACTTGCTCTTGGATGACAGCAAGATCTTTAGCATGCTTTTTAACCATGCTCTTCAATTCGGACTGAGCATCACTGAATTTCTTCTTCTCGAGGTCGACCACTGACCTTAGCTTGGCGATTAGAAGGTCACTGTCTTCATTTTTCTTCCCTAGTTCCTTGATCTCATTGCTTTGCTTATGAGGAAGGCCACGAGTCTCGAGCTGAGCATGATATCAGAGCTAAATAGCCTAAAAATAAAAAACATAAATATATATATATAAAGGGAGTTTTTTTTCAGCATATCAAGACACATGGCCTCCTAATATCACAAGGTGGTAAACTCTTTGGTTTATCTTTACTTCAACAGGCATATTCAGAACAAATGGCAGCAGGAAACATGAACGGAAAGCATTTTTCATGACAAAGAAAAGCAATTAGCAATTCATAAAAATTCTCCATGTTTCCATATGCCCGAGGCCTTTTTCTTGTGTCTTAATTATTACGCCTACCCTATGTGGGCTTGGGTTCTCATATGTAGGTTTTAAAAAAAATTCTGATTTCTTACAAATTGTCCAAGAGCATGCATGAAGTTACAGACTTTATCAATTCACATATGGCCTCCAAACAGCAACAAGGGAGCAAAGAACAACAGGACACGCATGCTTCCAAAGAAAAAACAAAAGGCACTCTTTTTGGCACTACTCAAAAGCGTTTGGGGTTTTTTGAGGATTTTTGTGACCCACAATTATGAATCAAACTCGAACAAAAAAATAAAGGAAAGTCCAGATCTCTTTTTGCAAAACAAAAGGTATTGGATGGTACTAAGATCTTACGCCCCCATTGGGTGTATTGGGATTGCTGGTCCTTCCACTGAGCATCATTACTCTCCCATTCTCTTCTTCTCCAAATAGCAGTTGGGTTAGGGGCTGGTGTGTCTTCAGTTTTTGCCTTCTGTTTTCGCGGTCTGACCTCTTGGGTTGTTTTCATTTCACAAATGGGGCTTTTTCTTGGAAAGCTCAATTTCACTTCTCCACCAATGCATACTTGTTGCATCCCCATAATTGGATATTTTCAAGCATCAAATTTTATTATTCCCTTTCACGCTAAATTCTTACTCTCTTCACCACTAACCAAGTCCTTTCACCAAACTCGTTTTTAATGGAAATTTGGGGGACTCCTGGTGTCGATCTATGACATGAGGGAATATTAAAAAATTATTTTACAATTTAATATTGCTAGTTTGGCCAAATTATTAAAATGCAACTTCCTACACAAACTTCTCTTGTCTGGGGATTTGGGGGATATCTGTTTGTGAGGTAAAATACCTCTAAACCGAGTTGGGCCAGAGCACAGTGTTAGTAGTCGGGCTAGGCCAGAGCATGGTGTTAGTGGTCAAGCTAGGCCAGAGCACGGTGTTAATGGTCGAGCTGGGGTCGAGCCTAGTAACCATATACTTTTCCACCCTCAATCGTGTGGGCTTGTGGGCCCATTGGTCCAAGAGCTCAGGCCAGGTGCGCATGAGGTTGATTTACGCGGTGTTCACTCAAAGGACTTCTAGTCTTAAAGAAGTTGGGATGCTTCTAGATCACCAAAACGACTATCTAAATGGAGTTCTAGTTTGAGGAGAGCTGGTTTCCTCTGGAGTTCCACTCCGAGAAGGATTAGGTCGCCTGGGATAATATGAAAGGCTGTGGACATCCTTCGTGAAAGGTATACAATTCTAAGCACTAGAACCCATTGTGCAATTTTGGTCTCAAACACTCGATTGACTTAAACATCAGAGGGCCCTTGGCCGGCACCACACTGGTGTCACCTACTGAAGCTATCTTGTTTTTCGGGTTCTGGAAGACTACTTGGTTGGTCACACTAACCTAGTTCGGAAGAATTGCCCTACCTCAATCTCGAAGAGGTCATCGTCATCTTCTGTTGAACCAATTTTAGGAATCAACAGATGACTTCAGAAATATTGATGGTCCAAACACACAGAAATTTCAATGGAAATATAGAAAAATTGTCGATATTGATAAAAATTGAATAAAAAACGACATAAATTGTAAGTAAAACTTGGAAATCTTTCTTGAAACCTTGGAGGATGTTTATTTAGTAAATTATCTATTACTTCGTCACAAAAAATTGGAGGGAAATGCATTGCATGATGGGTTTAACTGATTTAAGTTGATTATATAGCGAGCTAACAAAAACTGTGAGTATAGAAAATATGTAGTAATTAATGAAAGAAGATTAAACACAGCATAATCATTTATTTATAATGATTTACTACAATATTTTACACTTTATAAATGGCATGGTAAGATACATGAGTGATTTAGTACCACATATAGTTCCTATAAGGTTCAAATTTTAGTTATTTACACTAATACTCAAAGGCTTTTGGCTTTTTCACAAAACTCCTTGAGGTTTTAGAAATGATAAGAACACCCCCTGAGGTTTTAAATTGTTTTCATAAAACTCTTTTTCATTGATTTTTCATCCAAAGATTGATGATTTTATACCCAAAAAAAAAAATTATCCAATTGACAAAGTTGACCTTTGAGATTAGATTGCATATACTTCATTGAGGTTAATTTTGTCATTTGCATATGTTTTTTTTAATGAAATTGTTTGTGCCAAAATCTTGCGCACCCAACCCAACGCTACAGAGCCCAGAATAACAAAAACAAAACACTAGGCCCGAGAAGTCTGGACTCTTAAAAATAAACAGGAAGCAAAAGGTCCAAAATCCAACAAAAGCCCATCCCAGAACCTATCTCAAACTTGGGCTTTGAAGAAACTAAATTGGGCTTGGCATGATCAAAAGTAAAAAATGGAAACCCAAAAGGAAACATACCCACGTGATTTTTTTTGACTTGGAAAAGTCAGCAATTTCAACTGGGTTGATAAAGAATTGACAAGGGAAGGCAAAAGAAGGGGCAGAACCTATCTCAAACTTGGGCTTCGAAGAAACTAAATTGGGCTTGGCATGATCAAAAGTAAAAAGTGGAAACCCAAAAGGAAACAGACCCACGTGATTTTTTCTGACTTGGAAAAGTCAGCAATTTCAACTGGGTTGATAAAGAATTGACAAGGGAAGGCAAAAGAAGGGACATCTCTGAATCTCTGCCACCAAATGATCAAAACCTTTCTTATATATACATATATATATATATATATATATATTCAGAGATAATATTCCTACCCCAAGGCACCATCTTTTCAAGGGATATGCAGGCTAAATTCTCAAAAAGAGATAAGTAGAAAAATAGGGAGTTGTTCAAACTGGAAAATCAAAACTGAACATCACGGTTCGAGCTCTCACAAATGGGCAGTTGGAATTAAAAAGGGGTTATGTTCTCTTTCAAAAAATAGAGAAGTGATTGGTCTTAAAAGAACTGACTATTGAGAGCCTATCTGCCAGAATTGATTAAAAAAAAACCCTTCTTCTTTGTATTTAAAAATGAAAGATCTTTTGAGAATTTTGCCGCCCATTATTAAAAGAAAGAAACCCTACTCCAAAACATCTCTTATAAATATGAGAAGGGGTGAACAAACGAAAAAAATTCAACATTCAATCAAACAATCAAAAATCAACCAAAGGCAAAAACTCAAAATGATCACTTGATCACTGAGAACCTTCAAACAAACTGGAACAACTAAAAACTCATTTGAGCCACAAAAGAAGTCAGAAATAGATCAGAACTTCCAAAGTTCAGACTTACAGAAATAAGTTATTCAAAGCGAGACTCCTCTCGTTACAAATTTGGTTCAACAAAAGTCAAGACAAGCAGAGTTTGAGTTTTCATAAATATGAAAACCTCAACAAATTTTACAGTACAGTTCCAGCTTATAAATATGAGAGGGGGTGAACAAACGAAAAAAATTCAACATTCAATCAAACAATCAAAAATCAACCAAAGGCAAAAACTCAAAATGATCACTTGATCACTGAGAACCTTCAAACAAACTGGAACAACTAAAAGCTCATTTGAGCAACAAAAGAAGTCAGAAATAGATCAGAACTTCTAAAGTTCAGACTTACAGAAATAAGTTATTCAAAGCGAGACTCCTCTCGTTACAAATTTGGTTCAACAAAAGCCAAGACAAGCAGAGTTTGAGTTTTCACAAATATGAAAACCTCAACAAATTTTACAGTACAGTTCCAGCTTATTAAGTTCTCAAGTCCAGCCACTTCTGCCCTTTCAGACTGAAGAAACCGCAGTTCTGCTCCCTCAAAAGCCTCCCAAGGCTTCAAGTAGATTAAACCTCTGCCAAAATTGAACTTTGGTATCGATTTACAGCTGAAGCTAAGCAGTTGAAGTTGTTAACAGCTCAGTCCAGCATAGACATACTCAGTCCAACCCAGATCAGAAGTTTCTACCCAGGCGAAATGGAATTCCAGCCATTTTTTTTGTCTTTCTAGAGTTGATTTTTCCCTTTGTAATTCTGTAGAAGGCAGTTCTGCCTAAAACAGTCCACATTATTATCATCTATTCTGGCCAGAACTACCAATTTTATACTGTGATAAATTATGAAGTCCTCACCAGTCTGAGGTAGGAAAAGAACTTACTTGGGAGATATTCTTCACCCAAATTCACAATCGCTTGTTTAGAAATCAGTAACTTGGGACGCAAGTTATCTGTTTCAAAGAAGTCTACTGGGGTTTTCATTGCTAGCAGTGGCACACTCACACACTAAAGAAAGCTGACTTGTTGACCAATCAATGGATTTCAAGGCAGTGGGGAACTTTACCCTTCCATCACAGGAGCAAACCTAAAACGGGTGAACAAAAATCATAAATTTTTGGACAAACAATCAACAAAAGTGGGTTTTATGAAAACAAACTAAAACCTCAAGGGTGTTCATGTAATTTTTGAGACCTAAGGGGGCTTTGTGAAAACAAAAGAAACTTCAGGGGGTGATAGTGTAAATAACTCTTCAAAATTTTCACTGTCTTCATCATCTTGGTATTATCGATATTATAGTGATATTATAACGATATTTTGGCCAAATGTTGCTGAAGTGTGAGAGAAATTATTGACGGCAATATTTTCTAATATTATCATCAATATTATCAATACTTATACAATATATATATGGATATGTTCCAAAATATTCTAGACCCGAAAAAAAAAGATAATTTTTTTGATATTATTGATATTTTAGTCCTTGGTCATAATGATCTCTTATGACCACAAGGTGCCCCCATCAACCATCTATTGTTGTGCACAGCACCTACAAGAGAGAGAGAGAGAGAGAGAGAGAGAGAAAAAGAGATTTCAAGACTCGATTTTGTTAAAATGTAGTTGGCTTTACGAGGGAGGGAGGGGTTGAGGAAATAACTCCGAAGATTTGATGATAGCCACAACGACAATTAGTGATTACAACATGATAAGTTTTGTATTTATTCAAACGTTTGGGTCATCCTCCAATAAAATGAAAACTACATAACATTAAATTGAATAAACATTGTAATTAATAACTAATCATAATTAGCTTATATCATACATATGTATGAATTGGGTATATTTACTTAATAATACATTGACAAATTTGGTTACAAAAATACATATAAGAAAATTTATAAATTTATAAATTTGATAAATAATAATAATAATAATAATTGTGTCAGAGAATATAGCAATATTTAATTGAACTATTTTCATATTTTATTGAAAAGCGCAGTATTAATATATAGAAATTAGAAAATTAATTATAAAAGCAATTGTTTAGATAATTGTTGATATTATGTGTCATTTTGTCAAGTCTTAATTACTTTCGTGTTCCCAAATATTGACCCAAATCCCATTTCACCTTTTAAAAGTTTATTTTAAAACAATGTTAACACAACAAATAAATCCAAAACCCTTTAAACAAAAAACTTGAAAATACAAAAAGAATCAAATATATGAGAAAGAATAAAAACTAATGGTTGCAGTTGCATTGATGAAAAATATAAACTTGTCTGTGTGTAGATATTCTTCAGTGATAAGGTTCACTTGTTAGAGTATCTACAATCATGCTCCCTATTTTTTAGTTAAAATTTAACTAAAAACACACAAAAGTTATTTTAGGAGCTCTTTATAAAATTTGAACTCCAATCATACTCTCTAATTTAGGGAGTCATAAATACTATAGTTATTTTATAATTCAATATGATTGGTTCATCTTTATAAAAAATAAAAATAAAAAAATAGTTAGGATTAATTAAAATTTTAAACTATGCATAAAACAAAGCAGCATTAAATTATAGGGAACTACTAGAAGTCCTTTCTCTCTTCTCAGATTTAGGGCTCCTAGAGGTCTCCCTATTTTAGGAGGTGGATGGTTGGAGTTGTATTTTTCCAATTCCTCCCTAAAATTGGTCGAATGAGATGATTTAAAGAGCCCATTGTAGATGCTCTTGCTAAAGATGGTATCTACGACTGAAGGGTTGCCCTAGGTGGTCAAATGTTACGGATAATAATTTCAATTATAATGGGCATGAAATTTGATGCTCTTAAATTTGGGTAAAACTAAATGGATTTCATTTACAACTTAATTTATACTTAGTACAATAGAATATTGTACACACAAAAAACCTGAGTTTTTTTTGGTCAAAAATTACTTACCAAATATATCATTAATAAGAATTGGCTTATTATCACAAAACATCCCTAAGGTTTATGAAACTATCAGATTGCATCCTTAATTTTTTTTTTTGTCACTCGTGGTCCTCAAGGTTAGTATGTGTGATCACAAATGGTCCCTGCCATTAAGTTCCATCAAAAATTCCGTTAGTTTGCTGACATGGCATATTATATATATATATATATATATATATCACAAAACATCCCTGAGGTTCACCTAACTATCACAAATGGTCCTTACGAAATTTTTTTAATTTTTTAATTTAAAATTCATAAAATTTTAGTTTTCTTTTTAAAATTATTTATAAATGAAAAAACCATTTATAGAAGAATTTTAATCTTGAGGACCATTTATGAACCCTAAACCCTTAATTTTTTCATTTTTAAATTTTATGAATTTTAAATTATTTTTTAAAAACTCCATTAGTTTGTTGATGTGGCATATATATGGAGCCCACATCTACAATAATATAGTGTCACATATATTTAAAATATAATATATATTTTTTAAATAATTTAAAATTCATAAAATTCATAAAATTTTAAAAAGAAAACCAAAATTTTATGAATTTTAAATATTAAAAAATTAAAAAATTTCACAGGGACCATTTGTGATAGGTGGGTGAACGTCAAGGATGTTTTGTGATATACATATATGCTACGTCAGCAAACTAACGGAATTTTTGACAGAATCTAACGGCATGGACCATTTGTGATCACACTTACTAACCTTGAGGACCACGAATGACACACAAAAAAAAAAAAAAAAACATTAAGGATGCAATCTGATAGTTTCGTAAAACTTAGGGATGTTTTGTGATAATAAGCCATTAGAATTTGATAACTATGACAGCTTGAGTAAAAAAATATGATAACTTTTAAAATCCGAATTATATGCAAGTATGTTTTACAAATTTAAGTGTGTGTGGATTTGTGACCATGGAGAAAGAGAGTAGAGTTAGATTGGTCATACCAAAAACCATCAATGATCTTTATTGCAAAAATCCATATGCTTTGTAACCCAAAAAGCCACACAATTCTTGAAGTCCTTTTTTGATTTTATATGTACACACATTTTAAAAATTAGAGTGACGCAGTCATGATGTTCACGAGCATACTTTTTGTAACTTCTATGGAGAAGTAGAGACCTCCATCAACTGAAGAAGTTGGCAAAAGATGAAAGGAAAGTGAAGGATGAGGAGATGGAGGGGAAGCACCTATTGCTCGCACTACAACTCGGATAAATATAATCAATCCCAATATTAAACACCACAAATTCTCTTAAATGATTTTTCTCCATTTGTTTTACACATTCTTGAAAAGTTTGTCATTTAAACGGCTAATATATACTAGAATGTGTTGTTGGCGTGACTTGTGGATATTGACTTACTTTCCTTACACACCAAGAATTCCTATTATAATTGTAATTGATTTACTTTAATTCCTGATTTCCTACTGTAAATAGATTTAGGAATTTATTATTTACTTGCCCATTCAGGTTTTGTTGTATTATAAATATGACCTCCTACAAGGAGAAGAATACACAGAAAATTCCCACAAACAAATATTCTCTTATAGTTTTCATATTTTAGCATGGTATCAAAGCGGCGATCTTGGAATTGCTGACTCTAGTTTCAAACCCCCGCCGCTGCTATGGGGGTTGATGATTTTTTCAACCCTCATGGAGGTAGCACCACCGACTCCTTCTCTCATTCTCCACCAACCATCGTTGAGTTGAGTGCCCAGATGGCTCCGCTCCTACAGATGCAGACTTTGACCCCGAACCCGATCCAGAATCAGGATCCTCTTTTGACGACGCCGACCCCGACCCGACTATGACGACGACGACCCCGACCCCAACTCCGAAGACGACCTCGACCCCCACTCCGATGATGACCCCAACCCCGAATTTGTCTCTGATTTAGACCCTGATCCCGATTTCGACTCCGACTCCGGCCCCGACTCAGGCTCAGATTCCGATCCCAATTCCTACTCAACCTGTATCCTATGCATCTTCCGCTGCACAGATTATGACTTCTAGACTAACGACCCCGACACATGGACCAGATTGCGCATATTGTGGTGATCCAAGACACACTTGTGAAACTTGTTTTAAATTGCATGGCTACCCCAATTGGTGGGCTACTCTTACAGATCGAGGACAATGCAATATGACCAGTAATGGTACTGGTTATGGATTCCATACTTTCGATAAGATTGATTCCAAGAGCTGGATAATTGATTCCGGTGCAACTGATCATATGACGTTTGATCCTGATGATTTTCTGAATACTACACAACCTCGACGAACCTGTATTGCAAATGCCAATGGTGTTACTTATCCTGTGACAGGGGCTGGCACTGTTGCACTCTCATCCTCTCTCACACTGTCTAATACTTTACTTGTTCCATCTTTATCCACTAAATTGTTGTCAGTTAGTCAGCTTACTGAACAATTGAATTGTTGTGTACTCATTTACCCGAGTTTTTTGTTTGCTTCAGGATATTCACACTAAGGAGATTCTTGGTCGTGGTACTAAGAGAGGGGGCTATATTATGTCGATGACTTCAGTCCCGGCATGGCTAACAGCGTGACACATCCCTTTGATAGCAAACAAAAGCAAATCTGGTTGTGGCACCGTCGATTGGGACATCCGTCTTTTAGTTATATGAAGCATCTTATACCAGATTTATTCTCAGGTTTCAAGGACTCCGACTTCACATGTGATACTTGTATTTTGGCCAAGAGTCACCGTGTGCCCTACCCGTTGAGTACGAACAAGTGTACTACTCCATTTACGTTAATTCATTCTGATGTCCGGGGACCTTCTCCTATCACTGCTCCTTCTGGTGTTCGATGGTTTGTCACATTCATCGATGATTGTACACGGATGACATGGCTTTATTTGCTGAAGAATAAAAACGAAGTGTTTTCCTTTTTCAGTCCTTCCACAAACAGATGAAAACTCAGTTTAATGCTCAAATCCAGATTCTTCGCTCAGACAATGGTGGAGAATTTGTCAATCATGACTTTCAGACTTACTTCCAACAACATGGAATTATCCATGAGACGACTTGTCCTCAGACACCACAACAAAATGGTGTTGCTGAACGAAAGAATCGACATCTTCTTGAAACCGCCCGAGCACTTCTGATTGGCGCTCATGTTCCTCGCCATCACTGGGATGATGCTATTGTCACCGCAGTTCATCTGATCAACCGCATGCCTTCTGGTGTACTGACCTTTAAAACTCCCTTACAGGTGCTTGCACAACACAGACATCTGCCTTCTGTTTTGGTACTCACACCCCGAATCTTTGGATGTGTGGCTTTCGTTCATCTCCACAAAAATCAACGTAGCAAACTTGATCCATGTGCGCTTCGTTGTGTTTTTGTGGGTTATGCCACTCATCAGAAAGGCTACCGCTGTTATCACCCTCCTACCCAACGAACCTATGTCACTTTGGATGTGACCTTTCTGGAATCTGAGCTGTTCTTCCATGACCCATCATCCAATTCTACACTTCAGGGGGAGATACGAAGTGAAGAGCAGAATTGGAGCAACTTGGAAAATAAAGAAATTCTCCTTTGTACAGAAATGATTGATCATTCCGAGTCTGGAGCACGAGATTACTCTCTGTCGAAAAGCGACCAATCGCCCATTCATAGCGATCAATTGCCTGACCCACCTGATCCATGCGAAGATATTTCTGATCCGAGTCTCACACCTACAGACAATACAGAACAACAAGATGAAGACCCCCCCTCTAACTCAACAGTACCAACAGACCAATCTCCTGAGAATATCCTTGAGGTAACTACTCCTACTAGACTTGTGCATTTAGATGATAAAACTATTGGATATCAATTACCTTTCAGGCAAAATCGTGGGAAGCCACCAAACCGTTATTCACCTGATATTGGCAAGACATCCAAGTATCCAATTGCAAATCATGTATCCCCTGAGAAGCTGTCTGAACCACTCAAGGCTTTTGTGCATCAGTTGTCTGCTATCCATATTCCAACCAAGGTCTCTGAAGCATTGAAAGATCCTAAGTGGGTCCAAGCTATAAAAGAGGAGATGAAAGCCCTTGAGAAAAATCAGACTTGGACATTGGAGACTATACCCCGAGGAAAAAAAGACTATCGGATGTAGATGGGTGTTTACTATAAAACACAATGCAGATGGATCTATCGAGCGATACAAGGCAAGACTTGTGGCAAAAAGGTACACACAGACCTATGGTATAGACTATGAAGAAACCTTTGCTCCAGTTGCAAAGTTAAACACCGTCAGAGTCTTATTGTCCCTTGCAACTAATTTGGATTGGCCACTACACCAGTTTGATGTAAAGAATGCTTTTCTACATGGCGAACTCACGGAGGAGGTGTACATGGACATTCCTCTGGATATAATACTACTCAGACTGGAACAGTTTGCAGGTTATGAAAAGCATTGTATGGATTGAAACAGTCACCACGTGCATGGTTTGGACGGTTCACCATGGCAATGAAGAACAATGGTTTCAAACAGTGCAACTCAGATCATACTCTGTTCTTGAAACATCGAAAAGGGAAGGTAACAGCATTAATAATCTATGTTGATGATATGATTATTATTGGGAATGATAAACAGGAAATATCACAGCTACAAGACTATCTGGCTACGGAGTTTGAGATGAAGGATCTAGGTGGACTCAAGTATTTCTTGGGAATTGAGGTGGCTCGATCGCAGCAAGGCATATTTCTCTCTCAAAGGAAATATGTCTTAGACTTGTTGACAGACACAGGAATGCTAGATTGTAAACCTGCGGACACTCCTATTGTTCAGAATCATCATCTTGGAGAATATCCGGATCAAGTTCTAACTAACAAAGAAAGATACCAAAGGTTAGTGGGAAGATTGATCTATTTGTCACATACTCGACCAGACATTGCTTATGCGGTGAGCGTTGTCAGTCAATTTATGCACTCTCCAAGTGAAGACCATATGAATGCAGTTCTTCGGATACTTAGATATTTGAAGTCTGCACTTGGAAAAGGACTTATGTTCTCAAAGCATGGTCATCTAAATATTGATGGTTATTCAGATGCAGATTGGGCAGGTAATGTAACAGATAGAAAATCCACATCGGGTTACTTCACATTCGTGGGAGGTAATTTGGTGACATGGAGAAGCAAGAAACAGAATGTAGTAGCTTTATCCAGTGCAGAAGCCGAGTTCAGAGGCATGACTAAAGGGATTTGTGAACTTCTTTGGTTAAGAAAGTTGCTTACTGAACTTGGGTATAAACCTACATCCACAATGAATCTCTTTTGTGACAACAAGGCTGCTATAGCCATTGCACAGAATCCTGTTCAGCATGATCGTACTAAACATGTTGAGGTGGATCGACACTTCATCAAACAAAAGCTTGAGGCTAAAGTGTTTCAGTTTCCTTTTGTGAAATCCGAGGATCAATTGGCGGATATTTTGACAAAGGCGATTTCCAGTAAAGCATTCCACAATTCACTAGATCAGTTGGGCATTGGCGACATCTATGCACCAACGTGAGGGGGAGTGTTGGCGTGACTTGTGGATATTGACTTACTTTCCTTACACACCAAGAATTCCTATTATAATTGTAATTGATTTACTTTAATTCCTGATTTCCTACTGCAAATAGATTTAGAAATTTATTATTTACTTGCCCATTCAGGTTTCGTTGTATTATAAATATGACCTCCTACAAGGAGAAGAATACACAGAAAATTCCCATAAACAAATATTCTCTTATAGTTTTCATATTTTATCATGTGTACCCTTTGACATACTTTAGACGTCAAAGAATGTGAATTTTTTTTAATTCACTCATTTCAACTAAAGTGGTATGTTGCCATCACATGTTGAAACTACGTTGGTGTAAGGAATAGTTTCTTCTTTCCTTTATATATAATTTGCTTTCAACAATCTAGTTCTCCATATTGAAATAAAAACCTTTCTTCTTTTATTGCAATCTAGGGACTGACGGATTTGAAGAAGTCATATTATCTTCAAATATAGCTCAAAATTCCTAAAATCCATATCTAAGAGTGGGCTACACAAAGGGCCAATTCCTAAAAATCATGCCACATTCTGCCTTTTGGCCAGCCTGGGCAAAATAATTGGATGGCCCCAGCTAATGTCACCTAGCTGTTAGTTGAAATCAGCTAGCTTTTTTTATTTATTTTTAAATCCGAATAAAATGATTAATTTTTTAAAATTCTAAAAATTCCTAAACTTTTTGTATAAATACTTACCTCATTCTTACATAATTTCTCACAACATCTTCATCATTTTACATATTATCCTTTCTCAGTTTCATCCTTTTACATAATTTATCACATTCTCTTCATTCTTTTACAAAATATCCTTCATCTTTTTCCATTATTTTTAAAATAAGACAAAGGCCAAAACAAGAAAAAATCTAATTAGAAATCTATAGGTCTAATCATGTGCCAACATGTGGATGTAAAAAAATCATATCCCAAAATATTTTTCTCTTCTAAAATATATTTTAAATAGTAGTTTAATTAAATTAACTAATAAATTTACATAATATACTAAAAATTATTAAAATATTAAATTTAGCCATTTGCTACTGGAGACGGTTAAAATGTAGCATGACACTATTCCTTACAAAATCATTTATTAGAGGGCTAAATGCAGTCCAGGCTAAATATAGCCCTCCCCACCTAGAGATGACCAACCACTTGACTTACAAGTAGAGGTGTCAAATGGGATGGGCCGGCCCAGCACGACATGAGCCCATCCCGTATAAATGGGGCACGACATAGCATGAGAAAATATATTAGTGGGCCGTGCTCAACACTGCATGAAAGCATGGGTCATGCTCGGCACATCACGAAAGCTTGGGCCATACCAGGATAAATATAATAAAATAATAAAATAATAATAAAAAAGGTCCAATGGACTAGGTTGGCCTACAACTCGATATGGGCCGTGCTTGGCCCTAGCCCGCTTTAAGCAAGGCTCGAGCCTAGCACGAATCTCTGCCTCCTTATCTCTGCCTCAATACAAAGGGACTACATATATTCACATATCTTTCTTTATATTTTATTCATAATCACCTTTGAATATTAGTGTTTTTTTTTTTAATGTGCATGTTTCTTAAATCAAGAAAAATGAGTGATTGGGCTCGAGTATGGGCACAACTCGATTACGAGCACGGTTCGAGCACGTCACGACTCAATATGAATTTGAATTTTGGGTCGGGCTGGAATCAATATATTTAATAAATGGACCAATTAAATGACATGTTTAACACCTCTACGTAAAAGGCCATTGCAAAGTAAATTATTTAATTGACTTACCAATTTGGTTCATAGGAAAGGAGGATTGGGAATGGGAATTCAATTGCTTTCTCATATTTGGTAAGTCCAGGCATGGGAAAATGGTTGCCTAGCACATGGGAAAGTAGGGGGAAAAGTGAAGCCCTCCTCTTAACTTGGGTTTTGTTTTCCCTCATCATGGGAAAGTTTGGGAAAATGAGCCAACATTCAATGCACAATTTTCATGACTATTTTGTCCCTATGAACAATTTATAATTACAACGTATCATTAAATGCATTTTTTTTATTTGATTTAATATGGGTATAATTGAAAAATTATACAAACTTTGTTTTCCATTCCTACTCAAAACAAACATGGGAAAGGAAATAAAGTGAAATCTCCTAGTTACTTTCCCGACATTACTAAACGTGGGAAAGGAATCTTTTATTTCCATTCCTTGGGAAATGACATGGGAAATGATTTCTCCTCAAATCCATTCCGTGAACCAAATGGGACCTAAAGTCTCCTATCAATAAAGCGGAGGGCATGATGACACACCACAATTTCCAATATGTAAATTTAGTTGTTTTCAGTGATATCTTATGTACACTATTATGGTGCTTATTATTTTAATAAAACACCTATTCTTTATATATAAAAAATTAAAACTAATGGAAATGCCCATTAAATTGACCACTAAAAAGTCTCTGTAACAAAAATCTATCAAATTTTACCATAAAATTCTAACAAACTTCATTACTCAATCGAAGTCAATTAAAATCTATGAAATTCACCAAAAATTCAAAAATTAAAAGTAGGGATCGGTGGAGCCCCCAGTCTCCCCCACTTCTTCCCTCTTATTTTTCTGGCGAGAACTCTTTCTTCTTCCATTTCAAGTTAAACTTCTCTTGTACTCTTCTCGACCTCTGTTTGTATTTATAACCCAAATACTCGCAAACGTCTTCAGCATTTCTGTTTGCGAGTTTTGAGTGGCTCGGATTCATGACTCGGCGGTTCACGTCCGACTCCGAGTCTCCGAGCAAGCGATTCCAGGCGTTCGAGTTCAACGCCGACGACGAGGTTGTGGAGAAGCAGTCCGCCAAGATGATCGCCAAATTCCGAAACCTCATGAAGCCCAGGAACAAGAAGAGCACGAAGAACAAGTACCTCGATTCCCCAATTATCAAGTACAAGTTCCTGCACTGCTGTGAGTTTGTTTCTCTTTTCTCATTGCATTTTGAATTGTGGGTAGTCTGTTTGGTTAATGGGAAAATTCTGGAAAGAAAAGAAAATGGAAAAGGGAATTTCGGAAATGGATTGTTTTGGCCCTGAGAATTATGCCTATTAATCAAGTTAGCAAGTTCTTTAACTTAATTAATTGAGTAAATTAGTTATGTATGTATCATCTGTACTCACCGTGCACTTGTACCAGTTACCAAGAATCTTGAAAAGGAGTTCAGAAATGAACCGATTGATGTTGATGCCGGAGGTAGTGGGGTTATCACTGCCTAAACCTCTAATTTTATTTTTTAAATTTATTGATGTTTAGTTTTGCTTAAGTTTCTTTACTTTTTGTGTAGTTGCACATGGAACAAAGACTCCACAAAAGGAAATTACCACTTTGTTATTAGATGATGATGCTACTGATGTGGGCACAGTAGCAGAGGATGGTGGTGCTGCAGGAGAGGAGATGCCCGGGTTGGATGTCTCTGTGGTTTCTAGTTCTCCAAACCATGAAGTAAGTATTCATACTTATCTCAAAGATTTTTATGTCGTATTTCTTTCTTGGGTGACTATGTTTTTAGCCAAATGTACGACCTTAAAGCAATTGTGATGGGCCTAAACTTTAAAATGTCACTATACTTGGTTACTCTCTTATTTGCTAGACCCATAATTTTACCCCTTTTTATGGGGATGTCCAATGTGGATCTTAAGCATATTGTTAATAATGACTTCGTTTGAAATTGTTGCAGAAAAAGCAAGTATGTGCAATTTCAGATGATGATGAGAGAATTGAAATGCGTTCTTCATCAACTCTGGTCTCAAGTCCTTCAACATCTGAAGGTTTCTCTTTAATTTTTCTGCCATAAAAATCAGTACATAATCAAGTATTGTTGGTGCCTTTTTTCTCTCACAATTTTGTGTCTTTCATTTATCTTACCCCAAACTTTCTACATAATTATAGCTCCATTAGAAGAACACGAATCATACCCTGGTTTTGGTGGATATGAAATTGTAAGTGTGTTTCCTTCCCCCTTATTATTTTTGATATTGTTTTTATTGGTGGTTTTCTAAGAGCCTAGATAAGGAAATTGAGTCTTGTTTTGATGAGTATGAGAAACATAAAAAATTGGGGTGGTGGTGTTGTGGGTGGGGGAGAGAAAGACGAGACATAATAATAGACTATTGAAGTAATAAAAGTTTAAAGGTTAAAGGAAAATTCCCCGAGGTCGTTTTTGGTCAGAAAGTGGGATATCTTCTCATACTGACATTCTTGACGTTGGAGTTTGGTAGATGCCAAGTCCATCAAATTTTATCCGAATCCCTGGATCACCCATGCACCATCAAATTTGAATTGGAAGTTATGTTAGAGATATGCCTAAGAGGCTGGTTATGATTTTTAAGTTTAAGAACATTTGAGTTTGGTAGTACTACCTTTTGACTTGACACTATTTGACCCATAGCAATTGGAAACCTTAATTATTGCTTTTTTAAGACCATTTCCTGTTTCAATTATGGTGCTGTACTGATTAATTGGGCCACAAGGTGTCATTATTGGGATTTAGTGCTCCTCTGTTTTCCCTTCCTGTAGGGAAGTGTGTATTGGTGGAGAATGATGTGTATTGGTGGGAAGTGTGTTTTTCCCTTCCAGTATGTCACCTTTAAATTTGCAATTTGTAAACAAAAATAAAGATGCATGTGTAACTGTATGTTTGGAGACTCCTGGCAGACAAGTATGTAACCACATAGAAAATGTATGTTTTAGCGGCTATTCTAGTTTTCAGTATGTTTATACACATTTCCTGGATGTTGCCCCAATATTTGAAGACATTAATAATTTGTTTTTTCCACTCAAAGCGATTTCTAACTTTAAATTGGATTTGTTTACCCCCTCTCTGAAAAAAAACTTTAAAGTACATGCTCGACTCTGAGGTCCATGCCCAGGATGTACTTGTTACACAATTTATTGTGCAGAGTCTACAGACAGGAAATCAATAGCATGTCACTATATGTAAAGGGTATGGCCAGATAGATGTTGAAATGTGATTAATAAAGTATAAATCTTATATCCACAGATCACATGTTAGCACATTCTTTCAAGTAGTTGTATTGTGAATTTAGTGGTGCATGTTAAGGCAACAAACAATCACATTCTATTACAGCTGCTGTTTCCTTTGCATTAGGGAAGTTACAGAAAAGTTAAAAGGATATGTGTCTCTGTGTGTGTGTGTGTGTGTGTGTGTGTGTTTACATAATGATATGGTGTAAATAAATCAGGTTTTACTCCATTGTAGAAATTTTTATAGAGTTTACATACACTAATAGTTGACAGCATCTCAGTTAAATTTTCGATGTTGCTGTGTTAGTCTAGAAGGTTCAACTATTAATGGGACATTGGGACCAAGGGACATGATATCTTTGAGTGGAAAATTGGTTATATCATGGAGATTGAGGCAGAATGGTGTAGATTTATCTAATTATACACTAGGTTTTTTTTAACCTTGTATATGAGCAATTTGATAATTTGCTTATTGTAGGTTGAAACAGCTACAGGTGACCATCAACTTGAATCAAGGGATTCTAGAGCAGCTGCAAATGCATATAAAACTTCAGGTTTGTGCATATTTAGATAAATGGTGATGGAGCTATCTTGTTTTTGTATTGGATGGAATCATATAATTTCTTTCCTTTGAACTGCTTTGTAAAATGTGAAACATTGGATGGTTACTGGAACAATTTCTTGTGAAATCCTAGATTGAGCACGTAATGTTTTTCCGTGTACACTTGATGTTAAGAAATGACTTAAAGTAGCCACGATTCTGTGAGCTAGTCCCTTAAAATGAGGGTCCCACAGAAAAAAGAAAAAAGAAATAGCTTAAACAAGGATGATTATCATTAAAAAAGTCTTCTTGCAAACAGTTATTCTCTACTTTACAAGCTGCCTAGTGACAAGATGACCATATGAGGCAATCTGTTGATAACTTGGCTAAAGTTGTAACTGTCATCAATTTCCTACGTTTGTCCCCTATCCTGAATATTGGGGTCAGATCCTAGCTTCACCTTGTCATTGCAACAACTACAATCACCCCTGTTTCTTGACATTCAGCTGCCTTACTATGTGCGACACTCATGTGCCTCCACAAAAACTGCTAGCACCACCAAACATGTTGTGTGTAGAATGCATCAATAGAATAAGAACAACTCTTTTAAAATATTTTTGGAGTGATCAGATGGATGAGTATCTAGAAGCTATCAAAGTTGAGATTGGTTAAATGTAATATCAAGTTGAAATGATATAATTTCAGACTTTAACATATTGAGTTGATTATAAAGGAGTGGGTTCATCCTAATTAAAGTTCAAAAAGCTAACCCTGTAGAAATGTTCCTTTTGTGTAATATTTCACTTTATAGTCAATATCTTTTTAATTATGATGCCCTCTATTATTGCATGCAGGACAGGAAGCACTCAGTTCATTGGATGCGAGATATGGGGATGTGTGGATCCTTGATTTTGAGTGAGTGCTCAACTGGCGCGGTATATTATTTTTTATTATTTTTACATTGAATCCGTGTGACTTTCATCTTTTTTAGTTTCTATAATTTACAACTGAAACAGGGTTGATGCTATAGTTGATTTATTATGTATAAGTTTTTGGCAAAAAGTCACTTTTGGTCCCTGTAGTTTGCCAGATTTCCCACTTTGGTCCCTGTGGTTTCAATTATGGTGATTTGACCTTTGTAGTTTGATATCCATCGCAATTCAAGGACACTTCCAAATTTCTGTCCAATTGCATGACTGAGTAAGCACGTGCCTCTCACGTGGAGGGGTATTTCTGTCCACTCATGCCATATACCTTGGTGCTCCTCTAAAATTTCGATCCTATGTTGAGATTTCGTTCACTTCCTATAGGGTTCAGAGTGAGGGCAATTAGAGAGTGAGAAATTTTGATTCAGAGGTTGAAGAAGTGGCTCATCTTGTTGTGGGAGACTGAAATATCCCTCCACGTGAGGGGCACATGCTTACTCCATAACGGAATTGTACGGAAACTTGGACGTGTCCTTGAATTGTGATGGGTGTCAAACTATAGGAGTTAAATTGCCAAAATTGAAAAAATCCGTCGAACTACAGGGACCAAAATTATTTTTTATAATAATTTTAATTGCTATAAAATCTTCTACTGCTTGTTTAGACTCTCATCTCATTCCAAGGTTAAAACCTGATGTATTTTCAAATACCAGAGGAATGTATATCTGTTTTTTTCTCTTTCTTTTCTTTCTGGTATACTTCATCCATTATATTTTAACATTTGTACATGTTTTGGTATTTAAATTTTGGCTCATTATTGTTAACTATAAGTTTATTAACTTTGATAGTATCAAATCTCACACATTTTTGCTTCTTTATGATTTCTGTTGATGTAGTTTGTTTGTTGTAGTTTCAGTAAGCCTTTTGAAGATGTTATCTATCCACAAGGGGATCCTGATGCAGTTTGTATAAGTAAGAGAGATCTTCAGCTTCTACAGCCAGCAACTTTTATTAATGACACTATAGTTGACTTTTATATTCAGTAAGTTTGACCTGGCTCTTTTTAAGTCTTTCTTATTTTGGACCTAGTTTTGAAGTTGTACGTATTCATGTTGCAGGATCTTAACATTATTGACCTTATAAACTTTCATTTTGTCATCCATATGGATTCAGTGTTGGTTATGGCGATCTCTTGATTGTTTGCAATCTTTATACAACTCATGTAGTATATAGTCCACAACAAAGCTCCCAATTTTTAGGTCAGGAATCCGGTTTTTATTAGCAACAAGTATTTTATACCTTATAATTGGAAACATGATATGGGCATTTAGAAGTTAATTGGAGATTATGGAAACTGGAGAAGATATATATAAAGACTCTGCTTAGAAAGTGACAATGCCTTGCAATCATCATGGTTTTAGATCAGTAGATTTCAAAATTTGAATGCTGTAGATGAACCTATGATATTCTTTGCTTGAAAGAAATTGACTTCATATGGTCTTTGAGATTGGTAGGTTTCTAGTATCAGATAATAATTGTATTCTATTATTTGATTGGAAAGGAGTAGCAGGTTTTTTAGGTCTAAGGAGGAGAGGAAGTTCATTTCATAGTAGGAAGTCAGTGAGGAATCTGTTTTTATTTTTATTTTTTATACTTAATATCAAAATGGAACAGTTAAAAAGATATACATGCAATGAGGTCGTAGCTTCTAGTTCCTCTTTTATATCTGACTACTTCCACATAGGAAGAAATTCTGATTTTGGCTTATTGGCAGATACTTAAAAAGTAAAATTCAACCAGAGGAAAAGCATAGGTTCCACTTCTTCAATAGTTTTTTCTTTCGGAAACTTGCTGATCTAGACAAAGATCAACCAGGTGCTTGTGAAGGAAAGGAAGCATTTCAGCGCGTTCTTAAATGGACTAGGAAAGTGAATGTTTTTGAGAAGGATTACATTTTCATTCCTGTAAACTATAGGTGAGAAAGTGTGTTACATTGTTTTTCGTGTAGATTGGAGAGTAATCCTATGATACCAACTTCTTAATATGAATTATTACTGCATCTTCTGCAGACTGCACTGGAGTTTGATTGTCATCTGTCATCCGGGTGAAGTGGCTAATGTTGAAGGCAAGACCTTTGATGATTTGGATTTATGTCTTGTATGTACCATGGTTATTGCCATTTCAGTTTGATTTCTCTAATTATCTTGCAGATGAGGAAATTGAAAGTTCACCCAAGGTTCCGTGCATCTTGCACATGGATTCAATTAGAGGAAGTCATAGGGGCCTCAAGAATCTTGTTCAAAGGTAGCTTTTGATAGCACAGCTTCATGATCAGTCTCCTTCTGGTCTATTATTTGCATCATAATCTTATCCATATTCTTTTTTTTATCCTGGCCGTCTATCCATATTATGTAGAGTCTTAGTGTATCTTCAACAAAAGCTGTTATGAGTTTGTATATGCCTCTATTTTAGTCATTAGATTACATTCAGTTGATGGGGAAATTGAAATGTCCATCCAGAAAATGATAAAACAGATAAAAGTAAAGGTGAAGCCTGGTGCCATGAACTAACAGTCAAGGATGTACGGATGTGTGCATAAAATTTTACTACTTTATCAGTCTCAATTTGCAACCCTATCCCATGTTTTGAATCCTCAGGAGGCCATACTGGTCCCACTGTGAAAAGTCAATACAGATAAGTTGGTGACTCTTTTACATTTCTTATGAAAAGAATTATAAAAAAAAAATTTAATGCAGGGGTAGTTCCATGAAGTGGTGGTTTTGTAATTTAATGTGAATGTATCTGATAGTATTCCCTACTGAGCCAAGGTTTCTCAAAATAGCCCTAGAACAGAGTAAAAACCTGCTGATGGATTTGTGGCTTATGGTCACCTTGTAAGCTGTTATGTGAACTTCTATATGAAAAAAATTCTTTCCCTTAACTCATTGTAAAATTTTCTTTTGGTACAAATGATGCCAAAGGACTGGGGTGGAGGAGGGGGAGATTCAAAATCTGGCTGTAAGTTTTACTAACAAAAATTTTATTTAAAAAAAACATTTGCATAAGCTCACAACTTGAGTTGTTTGATCTATAATACGTTATGGCATAACTATAGAATTCTTATAATCTGAATGATATGCTATAATTCTGAAGTATATGTCCTCATGCTGTTTGATGCTAAGGATCACACCGATTGCCCTAATTATTAATATTGTCATGAAATGACAGATACCTATGTGAAGAGTGGAAAGAGAAGCATGGTGGGACAGCAGAAAATGTTTCTTTGAAATTTCTACATTTGCGATTTGTCGCACTGGAGGTATCCTTTTTTTTTTTTTTTTCAAAATTTTAAAAAACTGAAATCTATTATCATTTATTAAGGAACAAAAACTCTTTCTGCTGAAGATATCTATTTTTCCCATAAGGGTAATCTTTTTGACATAGTTGTCTAACACTGTACTAGAGTTCAGATTGTTGGAGGTCCTGGAGTTGAAACCTCTAATCTGCCTTTCCCACTGGTGTTGACCAGTACCCTTGTTGGCTTGTTTGTGAAAACATTTTAGACGCTTTAGTTTTATTTATTTGGTTGGAGGGAAGTTATGTATTGATTGTTCTGTGTATACAGTTAGTTTTAGTTGTTTTCTTTTATGGACATTGTTGTCTATCATTCCTTGTGCTGTTTTCTTTTCTTAATAAAGTTCTGCTTATTAGAGAAAAATAAATTATTGTTTGCTTGACTTTTTCTTTTCTTTCATATTGATTCAGCTGCCACAGCAGGAAAATTCATTTGACTGTGGTCTCTTTTTGCTTCATTATGTGGAACGTTTTCTGGAGGAAGCTCCTGTTGAGTTTAGCCCCTTTAAGAAGTTCTCCAACTTTGTAAGTGATCTTATCTCCTTTCAGCATAGCCTCAAACTTAAAATTGTACATGTTCTGTTTCTGGATGATACAGTAACTTCTCTGTTAGTTCTTTGATTCTGTGTCCTTTCAGTCTCTATTAGTCATCCCTAAAGGAATTATTGGCATAAAGCTTTCACACACAACCCACACACCAAAAACACACACGCCACACCACACCCCCCCCAAAAAAAAGCATATTGTCAACGTCACATGCAAGCATATTATAGTTATATTATATACTTATATGTAGGCACGTGAACATCACCAATTTTAATCAAGATAAGTTGGTCAGATTCTCATTATGCCTTACTGCAAGGTTTTTGCATGTGGCATGCCATTTTCTGATTGCACCCCTGATAAGAACAAGCAGATACGGCTTAAGAATATTTGTTCTCTACAATTTCCTTGTGTTTTGGATGTGGAGGTAGGGAATCCACAGTTCTTGTGCCCTGCCAAACTGGACTAGATAAAAATCTGTTCTTTGTTCACAATAGAAAAACTAACAGTTCAAATTCTTTTTCACTGGAGAAAATCTACAGATGCATTTAACATGTTGGTGCTCCTTTTTGTCCTTTTATCTTGTACGTATAACTTTCTATCTACACGAAAATTCATTTAATATGCTACAAACATGTTATAATTTTTCAGCTAAACAAAAATTGGTTTCCTCCTGCGGACGCTTCTGTCAAACGGTTTCAGATTAAGAAGTTAATATGTAAAATCCTTGAGGATCATTCTCAGGAAACTCTTATAGATGATTGTATTGATAAGTATCCTTCCTCTCAAAGGCCCAACAAAACACACAAGGAAGAAATTGGCATAAAGTTTCCTGAAGAGATGCCCAGTCCAACAAAAACATTTTATGTAAATTCCTCTAGTTCCAATGCATGTGGGATTAAAACGTCGTTGTTGGAAGCTTCTCCTCCTATACAGGTATGGTCTTTTAGAGAATCAGTATTGGTTTTGAAGGAGTAATATAAACCGAGCACTTGTCTCAGGTTGGTTTCTGATACATATTATCTGCAGATTGCTGCTCGTAATTTGAGTTTGATGTCACCAATAAAGGTAATCCTTTGTTTTCTTACTGATGAATCTTGAAGTTCCTTTGGTTTTTGGGTGTCTTGTTACTAGTTCGCTGGTTGGTAACATGTTGAGACTTGAAAAGACCTTTTTGTGGAACTTGGCTGAAATATATTGTTGGGTGGCACTAGAGGAGCATGCTTCACCAAAATTATAAGCTGTTCATATTACATGCCATTTCTACTTCTGCACATGGTCGTACTTGTGCTTTGTACTTATTTTATTGATCTCAAGTCCTTAACAACATAACGCTTACCAACACTGCCAAAGATAAGTGACATTTTCTGGGAAAGCTCAAATGCAGCAGTTTAATTGACGTGCAAATGACATTGACCCAACTGGAAGTATAAAGAAAATGATTTAATTATTTTGGTACAAGAGTATTTTGTGTAGAAACGACCACAATACATTGCGGAATAGCAACCTCCAAATTTTTTGATGTACAAATATGAAAGTGATAAACACATTCTGTTAGCGTCCAATAGTTCACCAGATACTTTCTATGTTGCATAAGGTTCCCAAAGAGTTCTGCTGATCATAATCAAGCATTAATGAGTAACACTGAATGGTGATATGGATTCACCAATAGTATTCTATTTGTTACCAAAGAAGAGTATCGTCTGATATGTGCATGCATGCTCTTGGAATTTGCTTTCCAGATTATGTCGTTTGCTCTGTTGTTTAATCTTGTAGTTGGAGAGCCATGATATTGGTCTTAAACTGGTTGCAAATGTTGCCTAACCAACTAAAATGTATGCACTTTATGTTGCTTGAAAACAGGAAGTTGAAGATACTGGGGATCAGATTGCTGATTCATCAGTCGACGTGGCAGATCGTGAACAAGGCTCTGGATCTGATTCCGAATCCTATTTCCTTGAAGGATTGAGAATCTCAGAAACATCTTCGAAGCATGGATTCTGTAAGCATATTGGAGATGCTGTTGATGGGAACCCAATATCTCAGACATCGAGTGAAGATTGCTCGATTATGGAAAATGAGGCATTTGACTATCCAAGGAAAACAGATACATCTGAATCTTCTTCAAGTGATGATTTCACAGCTTGTGTTGTGCTGGATTCTGAAGAGGAAAACGACAAAGAGGTTCAATATTTATCTTCCACTCTAGACGACCAACCTTCATTCCATCAAGTAACTGACTCAACTAAAATCATAAATCCTAAAGAGATTATGCCTTTGAGTAGGAATGATCCAGTGTCAGATTCCTCCGACCAACAGGCTTCAAAGCGGCTACGGCTCACTCGTCATGTAGATAGATGACGAGGACCTACTAGGAGCCTCATGAATAACTTGCGTTTGTGAAGGTCATGCTGTAAATAGAGTAAGCGATATTTTACTGTGTTATTGATAATGCATAGCAAAAAGAAGTGTAAAGGGTAATAAGAGAATCGTACCGTACACTTGTATAGAGAGAGTTGGGGGGGAAGTAACTCTCTTTTATTTTTGTTCGTTTTTCTTGGGTCAAGAGGGAAAGTTACTTCTCAAAATGCAAATATAGCAAGTTTTGTATTCATATTAAAACCACTTGGACGAAAATATTACCCTCGTACATGAAAATGCGAATAAATTTTAAATTAATAACAATCCAACAGAACTCACAAGTAGTAACAATAAGTACACAAGTTAAAATAATACTCAAAAGAGTACTAGTACATTATCAGAAAGAAACACACGACAAATGATATTACAACGATGTATTTAAATAGTGAAACAAATTAACTAAAACAAATATTTAAGAATATTCAAGGGAGGGTGGTTTTGTGGTGTGGAATGAGAGAAGGGAGGGGTGTGTCCTTGGGGAGGGTTGGGATGGAGGGCAATGTGAGCTTAGGTAAGTCAGCTGGGAGATGGGGAAGAGGTGGAATTTCTGGCAACTTTGGCAACTCAGGCTTTGGCAAAGTTGGAACATGGGGTACCGGTGGCAATTCGGGTTTCGGCAATTTTGGCAGCTCCGGCTTCGGCAAGGTTGGCAGTTCTGGCTTCGGCAACTGGGGCAGCTTAGGCTTTGGCAAAGTTGGGAGAGTGGGAAGTGGTGGAAGCTCAGGCTTTGGAAGCTGGGGCACTTGAGGGACGGAGTTAGTCTCCAGAAGAATGCGAACCCCTGCAACCATTGTTTTGGAGCTCATTGAGGACAAGGCAAAAACCAAAAATAGTGGAAAGACGAAGGCCGGGAGGCCATGAAAGGCCATATTTTGCAGCTAACTGATGATAATAATGGATGTATAGGAGGAAAGAAAGCTGTAGTTGTTGCATGGATATGAGTTGTGGTTTTGCTTTGGGCAGTGAAACGAGTATTTATAGATACACCTTGGATGGATTTTGAGGTCTTAGAGTGGGTTTGGTCAAAGGGTGTTTGGTGTTGTTAGTTCAATTTTTGAACTGCAAATACTTCCATTTCATAACTTCCATTTCAGAACTATATGTGACTGATCGCTTGCAAGACTCAAGGGTGACGTAGTTTAGAAGTCTGAGTGCCGTATCTACAAGGAGCAGTATAAAGAATATAACAAAGTTGAAAAAGAACAATTAAGATAGAGAAGTAGATTTAAGCAAGATTTGATTTAAAGAAAATTTAATTGATTAAAAAACTAAGGCATTGGGATTCCACTTTTAACATACTTATGCAACTCTTATTGATTTGATACACAAAACATTTTTCATTGTAATTGTTCAAAATAATTAAAGCTCTTTTTAATTTCCTTTGGAAGTATTCTAAGCATGACTTGTACCATTGGCAACAAACTATTAAAAAATAATCTTCGTCGAAAGTCTATTAATCTTTAGTAATTATCTTCTCTTTTAAAAGCATGAAAGTTTTTACTACACAATGGGAAAAACATAATTGAACCCATGAAGTAGATTATCAAACATTTATCAATTAATTAAAAAGAAAACTACAAATTTCATTTGAACAAAAACTACAAATTCACATTAAAGCTTAAGTTTGGATCAAATTAATAAAAATTACATACTCATATCAAAAGCTTTCTCCCTAGCCTTAGCTATAAATTGGGATGTTTCTGCAGCTTCAAAAAACACATCCCAATTTATAGGGCTGAGAAGGAGTAACATCACGATGGATTCCAACACCACCATTCCTATTTTAATTCAAAACCTAACTAGGGACGTCCTTGAGATTTTGAGGGCCTTGTGCTAAACTTAAATTGGGACCTAACATAATCTAATTCAAAAATATTTATAACTAAAAGTCATTATCAATAAATTATGTAATGACAAAAACATACCTTATTATCCAAAAATCATTCACATTGTATTTGTTATCTTTATTTGAAGAATTAAAATTACTACAAGAGTTTTTCCTCAAAAGGAAAAAAAAAAAAACACATATTGATGAATGATGATGATTACTTACCAGAAAATCAGAGTTTAAGAGAAAGAATAAGCCATGAAGTATTTTTTTTATGAGTGGATGAAAGTACTTTATTTGGAGGAGAAAGCTTTTTTTTTTTTTTTTCCTTTTCTCGAACACGGGCCCTTCTATTAACAGATATGCGCTACAAAGCCAGCTCCACCACACACACTTTTGTGACAATATGCAGCACGCTAAAGTATGTATACCATTCAACAGTGAGTGACCACAAATCTCTTGGACTCCTGTAGTCCAAGAGATCAGAACTGTTCTATAATACAGTTCCGATCTCTTGGACCACAGGAGTCCAAGAGATTGTGGTCACCTACCATTGGATATTAATCCAATTGTTCAAAAAAAGTTTCTTAAAAGGAGTGCAAGAGTGAGTGAACCGTTGAATTTACATTCAACAGTGAGTGACCACAAATCTCTTGAACCCTTGTAGTCCAAGAGATCATGACTATTCTATAATATTAATATATTTTTTTTAAAAAAAAATTTTAAGGCCCCTTTATAGTGATACCACTTGCACCACCCCAAAACCGCCCTGTACCTAACTCCCACTTCATCTAGCCTATGTTGGTGCGGCTGGCCATAATTCATTTGCTGATTCTTTTTCTATTTTTTTCTTTCCTTGTGGCAGCTGCACTTCATCCTCTTATTAGTTAATTGGCACTTCAATACGCAATTGAATTGGAGCTTCTTGGGATGGAAGACACCTCAACAAGCAAATGGATTTAATTTCTTCTTTCTTTTGTTGCCATTTGCCCACCAATATTTTCCCTCATTTGTATTTCTCCTCTATTGGTGGGGCCACCTCCATATCTTCCTCATTGTTTATACAATTCATTCTTTTAAGTGGGACACTTCTCTGAGAATATTGGAGATGCTGTTGATGGGAACCCAATTTCTCAGACATCTAGTGAAGATTGCTCGATTAATGAAAATGAGGCATTTGACTTTCCAAGGAAAACAGATACATCAGAATCTTCTTCAAGTGATGATTTCACAGCTTGTGTTGTGCTGGATTCTGAAGAGGAAAACGACAATGAGATTCAATATTTATCTTCCACTCTAGAAGACTAACCTTCATTCCATCAAGTAACTGACTCGATTAAAATCATAAATCCTAAAGAGATTATGCCTTTGAGTAGTAAGGATCCAGTGTCAGATTCCTCCGACCAACAGGCTTCAAAGGGGCTACGGCTCACTTTTCGTGTAGATAGACGACGAGGACCTACTAGGAGCCTCATGAAAAACTTGCATTTGTGAAGGTCATGTTGTAAATAGAGCAAGCGATATTTTACTGTGTTATGGATAATGCATAGCAAAAAGAAGTGTAAAGGGTGATAAGAGAATCGTACGGTACACTTGTATAGAGAGAGTTGGGGGAGAAGAAGAGAGGGGGGGGGGGGATTGGTTGTGGGTGGGGGGTGGGGTGGTGGGGGTGGTGGTGTGGTGGGTGTGGGCGGTGGGTGGTGGTTTTCTTACCCTTTAACAACCAAAACAGCTTGTAAAGAATATGACGGGTCACTACTACAAAAAGTGAAAAAGACGACCAGAAAACAACGACGGTCTAAGTGAAAACCGTCGTGGTTTTTAAAAAGACGACTGTTGTGAAAATACCGTCGTGTAATACCACCTTAGACAACTAAAAATTGAGATTCAAATGGCTGTTCAAAAACAACGACGTACCTAATTAAACAACCGACGTCTATTTGAAACAGATTTCCGCAGTGTAAAATCAAAGCCAACAAAGAACGGCAGAAGTTATGAATCGGCCGACGTATAAGATGCCGTATAATTATAAACAAATCCACGGCTTTAAAATACAAAATATCGCCGTATTAAATTAATTTACAACGACGAAGAATATAAATATATCGACGTCATTATCGTATAGTTCTACGACGTTATCTTTAAATCGTACTATAAAATTTAACGTCGTATTTATTCATTTTATACGTCGTACATTTAATTTAAACCGTCGTCTTAATAAGAATTTTTGTTAACAATTTTTTTCTTTGATTTTCTTATCCTACGTCGGTAGATCTACTTAATGACAAAAATTGAAATAACCACGACGGTTTATATAGAAAACCGCCGACATAACCAGATTTTTCTGAGATCCCAAGGGTTACGAAATCTTACCGGATGGAACTCTGTTCCACATCATAATCTTAACAGATGACACAGATTTGCAATCAGAGAGACAATTTTTTGGAAGTTGATGATGTGTGTGCTTTTGTGTATCTACAAATATTATACCTAACGTCGTTGCAAATTTTCAATCAGAGAGACAATTTTCAACGACGGTTATATTATACCTAACGACGTTTAAAAAACAAATCAGCGTCGCTCAACAAATATATTACGTCGTCTTAGTCTTACTTAAGACGACGAAAAACGACGACAGTAATACAAAAACAGTCGTTGTTTTTATATTCTTATTTTATTTAAATCTGTCATCCAAAAAAAAAAATTTACATATTCCAGAACATTAATTTCCTTCATTTTAAATTTCTTTGATTTTCAGATTTCTTTATTCCAGCAAATCTAATCTTCAGATTTCCCTGAGAAGCGAACTTTCCTTCGACAGCGAGTGGAGGCTAGGCTTGCATCTCTTTTGATGGAAAGCAAGGAGTATTCAGAAGCACTAAGTGTCCTATCGGGCTTGATCAAGGAAGTGAGAAGGCTAGTTGACAAGCTTCTTCTTGTGGACATAGATTTGATGCGAGTAAGCTCAATTTCTCTTTGAGAAAGACATCCAAATTATTGTCTTTGAGATGTGAGAGGCAGTGTCTCTGAGAGAGGAAGAACCTGGAACCCTAAATGTAAACCGAAAATGAATGAAAGCGACAAATTTATAGAATAAATTTTTAAAACCAACGGCGGTCCTTACAAAAAAAAACCGCCGTTTAAATTGTAAAATCAACGTCGGTATGACCGACGTATATTACAGAAATCCACGTCGGTACATTAATAAAAACGACGTGTTAAATAATCTACCATGACGCAAGTTATTACTTATGTACTTTAATTTTTGAGTTTACTACGATGGTACCCACAACACTACGGTCGTATTTATTTACCACGTCCGAAGTTAAATTTACCGTCGTATTTTTTAATTTATACGTCGTAGTTATATTTAACCGCCGTATTATTTTTTTGAAATGGTTTTATATATAAGCAACTTTTCGTCTACCTGACTTACACATGCACTGTTTCCAAACCCGATTAAAAATTTCAATCTCCCCGAGAAAACTTTTCGTCTTTTTTCCTTGTCAGAGCACTGTCAGAGTATTTCATCGTCTTCCTCTCGTCTTCTTCGTCGTCTCTGAACTTAAAGATCGATCGTCTTCCTCTTTCTTTCATTGCACGCAATAGGTAAGCTTTCATTTTCACTATTTTGGTTACTGTTTTGCATGCTCATACGTTTTTTGTTTGAAAAATCTTTTTACTTTTTTTCTGGCCAAAATCATTTTACTTCTTTCCAAGTTTGATAAAATATACAGACAAAGAGGGAAAGTTTCCAACTTTGAAGACAACTACCTCAACTAAATAAGACGACGGTAGCTTCTTCTTTACGTGGTTAAATATGTAGACCACGACGGTTCGTCAGTCGTTCTAGCGTCGTCTGAAAATTGACAAAGTTGTTTTTAAAATTATAGTCTTTTTTTTATTTGCTTGTTTAATTGCGGGTTTGATTTCTCTGAACAATGGTTTTTGTTTTTCCCTAATTTGATAAAATATAAAGAAAAAGAAAGTAGGGTTGGTATCTAATATAGACGACGGTATATCTATTTTTTTACGTCGTGTGAATGTTAATACCACGACGTGGTATTTTAGGGTTTTGGATCTGCAATCAAACATTCACAGAGAAAGAAAGAAGGGTTTTGGATCCTTATATAGACGACGGTATATTACTATTGGCGTCGTGTGAACATAAATACCACGACGTTATATAAATAATGGTTTTAAACATTTATTACGTCTGAGATTATTTCATTGCGTCGTTTAAAATCATATCATACGTCGTATTTTATTAATAACGTCGTTTGTGTTCTTAATCTTTTCCTGAAATATTTTCACTTGCAGTTTTGTCTGTTAAAATGGTGTTAAAATGGTTTCTCAACACCAAACTAAGGATTCTGGCTCCAAGAAAAATGGAGATAAGGAGCTTGGAATGGTAGCTCCTCAAGACAAGTC
>NC_047657.1:7999033-8044717 GCF_902201215.1 Prunus dulcis
AATTCCAAGGTTTAAAAGGATGTTTCAATCACATGAGACAGCTAAGAGTTTGACTTGGCATGCTGCTAGAAAATCAATTGGCGGTCAGATGTCTCATCCGGCGGATTCCCCGTCTTGGAAACTTCTTGATGATAAATGGCCTGAGTTTGGTAATGAGCCGAGAAACTTGAGATTGGCTCTTTCATCGGATGGATTCAATCCCCACAGTTCTCTAAGTAGCAGATATAGTTGTTGGCCGGTTATCTTAGTTACATATAATCTCCCTCCATGGCTGTGCATGAAACGAAAGTTCATGATGTTAACCTTATTGATTTCGGTCCTAAACAACCCGGAAATGATATAGACGTCTACTTGGAGCCTTTGATTGATGATTTAAAATCTTTGTGGGTTGGGATTAGAGGAGTGTATGATGCACATAATGGAGAATACTTTACACTCAGAGCTGCATTAATGTGGACAATTAATGATTTCCCGCCTATGGAAACTTATCTGGTTGTGTTGTTAAAGGATATAAAGCTTGTCCAATATGCGGCGATGATACACCTAGTCACAGGTTGAAAAATGGCCACAAAATTTGTTACATTGGGCATAGAAAATGGTTACCAATCAATCATCCATATAGGAGGCAGCGTGCAGCTTTTAATGGGAAACCTGAATATGGCATACCTCCCGAGCCATTAACCGGAGAAAAAGTGCTGCATATGGTTGAAAATGGTGACAGAGTTTGTTGGAAGAAGAAATCAATATTCTTTGATCTCGAGTATTGGAAATACCTTCCTGTGAGGCATGCCCTAGATGTTATGCACATTGAGAAGAATGTTTTGCGATAGTATCATTGGTACATTGCTGGAGATCCCTGGAAAAAATAAAGATGGGATTGCTGCTCGATTAGATTTATTGAACATGGGGGTCAAAACTGACTTGCAACCCGAGTATGGAGAAAGACGTACTCGTTTGCCTCCTGGGCCTTGGAATTTGTCAAAAGCAGAGAAGAGAGAGGTTTGCAATTCTTTCTATGGTATAAAGGTCCCTGAAGGTTATTCTTCAAATATTAAAAATCTTGTATCTTTACAAGATTCAAGACTTCTTGGCCTTAAATCACATGATTGTCATACCTTAATGCAACAATTGCTCCCTGTGGCAATTCGTTATGTTTTGGAGAAGCCTGCAAGGTATGCAATAACTCGTTTGTGCTTCTTCTTCAATGCTATATGTGCAAAAGACTGTTGATGTTTCCAAGCTAGATAAGTTGGAAGAAGATGTAGTAGTTACTCTGTGTTTGCTTGAGAAGTACTTTCCCCCTTCATTCTTTGATATCATGGTTCATCTAGTAGTACATCTTGTCAAAGAAGTTCGTCTATGTGGGCCAGTATATTTTAGGTGGATGTATCCGTTTGAAAGATATATGAAAGTGCTGAAGGGGTATGTTGAGAATCGTACTCGTCCCGAAGGTTGCATTGCTGAGCGGTATATAGCTGAAGAAGCGGTAGAGTTTTGTACTCAGCATTTATCTGATGTTAATACAGTTGGAGTGCCTTCAAGCCAAAAGATGGGAGTTTCAAAGCCATTATCAGGTTGCACAGTGAGCGTAGTTGATCAGGAACTGTTGAATCAAGCACATCTATATGTCTTGGAGAATACGGAGGAAGTCCTACCTTATATCGAGTACGTATGATTTTTATTCTTTAAGTTTCCATTTTAAATTATTTCTTATGTTTATCTTATATATTTGGGACCGTAATGCTTGAATTTTTCGTGTCATGTAGGCAACATATGATCCACATCAAGGCTGCTTATCCAAAATTTAGAAAGAGAACAAAGTGGCTGCAGGATAAGCACAATAGCACTTTCATTCAATGGCTACGCTTCAAGGTATATGTTGTTGAATAACATATTTCTCTTTTAATTTTCTTCTTATTTCTATGTTAGATTGAATTAAGATTTGATTAATTTGCAGGTTCAAAGTGAACTTGAGGAAGACAATCATGGCGTATCAGAAAATTTAAGGTGGCTAGCAGCTGGTCCAAACATGGCAGTGCCATTATATAGGAACTATCTTATTAAAGGTATTAAATTCAATATCAAGGCACAAGATGATGTGCGGACAACTCAAAATAGTGGAGTTTATTTACTTGCACATACCATGCAAGTTGCTAGTGCCAAGGATAAAAACCCAATTCTCTCAAATATGGGTTTCTATGGTGTCATTCAAGAAATTTGGGACCTTGACTACCAAAAGTTTACAATCCCAGTCTTTAGGTGTGATTGGATAGATAGTTCTGGTCTTGTAGTCGACGAACTTGGATTTACCCTTGTAGATTTGAGTAAAATTGGACATAGGAATGACCAATTTGTTTTGGCTTCTCAAGTCAAACAAATATTTTTTTGTTGACGACCCGATGCATCGTGGTTGGTCGGTAGTGTTATCAATGCCTAATAGAGAATATAATGATGTTATTGGTGATGAAGTCTTAGGTGATGTGATAATTGAGTGTGAGCCATTTACTAGAGGGATGCCAAATGTTGACACATTTGATGAACCTGGTGGGTGAGTTAGGTGGTCAAAATATTCGAGGTGGGTGTGAAGATATATGGATTGAATGATGCTTATGTAATTGGCAGTGTATGACATTAATTTTGTAATATATTGTAATGTGATTTCTTCACTTTCATTATACATGTTTTGGCCACAAAACAATCAGTGCAAAAAATACTGGTTCAGATTACATCATTATATTCTGCATAAAAAACGACGTCTGTTCAAATAAAACACGACGTTATGGTGAACCATTTATTCAGCATATTTACCGACGTCTTAAAGCAACGTAACAATGAAGAACCACGGCGCTATTGTGAAGCAATTATTCAGGATATCACGTCGGGGAAGGATTAAGAACCGCCATGTAATTCTAAATAACACGACTCCAATCCCATAATACCGACGTCTAAAAAGCGAGATAAATAATCTGAACGTTAAAAAATACGACGTCATCATACATTTTCCACGTCGCAAGTTCTTTTATAAGCGAAGAGGAACGAAATGAATTCCGACGGTAATTCATTATAACCGCCGTCTAATATCAATTAAACGACGTTATTTGTAATACGGCTCTCATCATAATCAACGCCGTCTATATGTTCTGTAATACGGCTCTCATTTATTTGGAACCGGCGTTGTTTAGAAGTTCAACGTCGTCTACATTAATAAGTGCGACGTGAGTAATGAATACATATAAGTACAACGTCGACTATATAAATGCCACCGACGTTGTTTCGCATTTCAACGTCAACTATATAAATACATACGTCGTAAATAATGACACTGACAACTATTTCCACGTCATCTTTTTTAGAAAAATCGAAGTGGAAAATTTATTTCACGACGGTTGTTTGTAAATAAGAGACGTAGTAGATTTCAATAACGTCGTCTTCTCATGTATTTAAAGACGTCATATTTTTTCTTGTCGTGAAAATTATATTTAACGGCGTAGTGTTTTAGTTGTCGTCGTTGTATGTCTATCTTGCGGCCTTGTTCTTTTAATATGTGTCATATTTTTCCTTTTTAACGACGGTGATTTGTTTGAGTTGGTCGTCTATTCTCATCCTCGACTATTTTTTAAAACTTTAGCAGACTAAACACGTCTGTTTTTATTTGTTTTCGACGTTGTTTTATTTAACAACGTCTAATATTTATCGTCGTTGTTTGTTTCTGAAAATAGGACGTATAAATTTTGTAATACGACTCTCATATTTTGTAACCGACGTTGTTTCGTTGTTCAACGTCTACTCTATAAATACATACGTCGTAAATAATGACACTGACAACTATTTCCACGTCATCTTTTATAGAAAAATCGAAGTGGAAAATTTATTTTACGACGGCTGTTTTTATATAGGCGACGTAGTAGGAATCAATAACGTCGTCTTCTAATGTATTTAAAGACGTCATATTTTTTATTGTCGTGAAAATGATATTTAACGGCGTCTTATTTTAATTTTCGTCGTTGTATGTCTATCTTGCGGCCTTGTTCTGTTAATATGTGTCATATTTTTCCTTTTTAACGACGGTTTTTTTAGAGAGTTGGTCGTCTATTCTCATCCTCGACTGCTTTTTTAGATCTTTTTGCAGTACAAAGACGTCGTTTTGTATTTGTTGATAACGTTGTATATTTTAACAACGACGGTGATTTAGCGTCGTGGTTTATGAGGGAAAAGATGAGAGTGGATTCCACGACCATTGAAAAACCGAATACACGACGGTGATTTACCGTCGTCTTTTTGCTTTTTTGTAGTAGTGGGTGACTATTCATATTAAAAACACTTGGACGAAAATATTACCCTCCTCATACATGAAAATGCGAATAAATTTTAAATTAATAACAATCCAACTGAACTCACAAGTAGTAACAATAAGTACACAAGTTAAAATAATACTCAAAAAGAGTACTAGTACATGATCAGAAAGAAACACACGACAAATGATATTACAAAGATGTATTTAAATAGTGAAACACATTAACTAAAACATATATTTAAGAATATTCAAGGAAGGGTGGTTTTGTGGGGTGGAATGAGAGAAGGGAGGGGTGTGTCCTTGGGGAGGGTTGGGATGGAAGGCAATGTGGGCTTAGGTAGGTCAGCTGGGAGATGGGGAAGAGTTGGAATTTCTGGCAACTTTGGCAACTCAGGCTTTGGCAAAGTTGGGAAATTAGGAAGTGGTGGCAATTCAGGCTTTGGAAGCTCAGGGACATGGGGCTCTTCTGCCAACTTGAGACCTTCTGGCTTTGGCAAAGTTGGAACATGGGGTACCGTAGGCAATTCAGGTTTCGGCAATGTTGGCAGCTCCGGCTTCGGCAAGGTCGGCAGTTCGGGCTTCGGCAACTGTGGCAGCTCCGGCTTTGGCAACTGGGGCAGCTCAGGCTTTGGCAACTGTGGCAGCTCAGGCTTCGGCAACTGGGGCAGCTCAGGCTTTGGCAACTGTGGCAGCTCAGGTTTTGGCAAAGTTGGGAAAGTGGGGAGTGGTGGAAGCTCAGGCTTTGGAAGCTGGGGCACTTGAGGGAAGGAGTTAGTCTCCAGAAGAATGCGAGCTCCCGCAACCATTGTTTTGGAGCTCATAGACGACAAGGTAAAAACCAAAAGTAGTGGAAAGACGAAGGCCGGGAGGCCATGAAAGGCCATATTTTGCAGCTAACTGATGATAATATATGGATGTATAGGAGGAAGGAAATCTGTAGTTGCCGCAATGGATATGAGTTGTGGTTTTGCTTTGGGCAGTGAAACAAGTATTTATAGATACAACTTGGATGGATTTTGAGGTCTCAGAGAGGGTTTGGTCAAAGGGTGTTTGGTGTTGTTAGTTCAATTAGTTCAACTTCTGAACTGCAAATACTTCCATTTCGTAACTCCCACAACTATATGTACTGCATGGACATCTATTAAGTCTTGGGAAGATACAATAGCAAATTAAAGGAGCAAGTATTCCGACCAACTTTGTTCAAAGCCCGCTTGTTTCATATTTTATGTCATTTTTTTATTCTCAAATGCACACAATGCCTTTTCCCCCCAACGTACAGTAGAGGTAATAGTTTGTTCATTCAATACTAACTCTTGTTCTAATGATTCCAACGGTAGAAGAGGTTCCGAGGTTCCGAGTTCAAACTCCATCCAAATTATTAAGAAAAAATATTGTTCAATCACTTCTAAGAGAACCAAATTTCATGGCAACTCGTGTAATATTCTCTATGGATGGGACAAATTATGTATAGAATATGCATGGAGTGCAGTTATCAAAGTACTTCTTACATTGACAACTTAGCCTCTTTTCTCATGAAAATTGGTCCATTGTTGGTTTTCCTTCGTTTTTTGACATTCTTTTTCATTTTTTCTAGGGTCATGAATCAAATTCCTTCCAGCATCCTTGTTCATTTTGGGGTTCACAATGCAATATTTTTAGTTCTCAGGGTTTCGGGTGCTAAGAAATTGATAATTTTTCAATGTAGCATATCTTTCCTAAAATGTAAAAATTAAAAAAATAAAGATTTTATATATATATATATATATTAAGATCTTCTTAGGATTGATACTTTAAATGTCTTATTGATGTCTTCGATTATACCGTTGAAGTTTATTTAACGAAGTTTCTCTTTGATAAGAAAAAAAATCTTTTGTTTGTTCTTCTTTCCTTTTTTTTTTCTTTCTAATTTTATTTTAAAGGCAAAAATTGAGTTTTAATTCCAGCTATTAAAAAATATATATAGAAGAAGATAAAGAAGCCAAGTGGCAAATTTGAGTTGGAACTATGACCAGTTGACGTGGTATTACTGCGTCAAATAATAATAATTCCTCTAATTCACACGTGTGTGGGACGGCTAACTTGTATTCGTCTGTCTATTCCATCTCTGAAAAAACCATCTGAAACTCCGGGAACAGAGAGAAATAGCGAGAGAGAAAACGAGAATGGGTGACGATAACGTGAAGGCTGAGGCTTTGGAGATACTCGGAATGTTCCAAGTGCTTCCGAGATTGGTTGTCTTCGATCTTGATTACACTCTCTGGCCTTTCTATTGGTACGTCCTTTTCTCTTTTTTCCCACTACAGCCTGTTTGGTTCCCGAGAAAACTGACAAAAATTATGTTTTTCCCCAAGGAAGCAGCGAAATGCTCCATTCTGTTCTCTTTTTGTATTAGTTTATGTATAACCCAGATGACCAATGAATACGTTTAGTTGAATTTTCCCCTATAATTTGCTTTTCCTGTCATCTTTGAAATTTTCTTAAGACTCTTGTGTGTGTATCTTTGAAAGTTTTTTTTATGCCTAATCTTCATATTTGTAATATATATTTTAATTTTTCTGGGGGATAAAATTAGTTTTGAGTTTTAACTACAGCTGCTTGATTATAACATTGGAAGTGAACACCCATAGCATTGAGCCCGTGCATGTTCTCTATGGGTCAACGAGTTTCCCAGTTTAATGTTTAGTGTTATTTTGTGAGAAAATGCATTAACACCCAAGTGTAGGAATTGGTCTAGGCAACAGCAGTGGGGTGAGATTTTGGAGGGTCTAGGCTACCCCCATTTGTAGCCTATAGCTAGCTATCCATGGACACAAAGAAAAGATCTTTGAATTGAGAAATATGCCCAACATATTAGTACTGTTTAACATGTTCTCTTGCAACACATTGTTTACAAATTTATGTTCAGCCTCGACTTACATCTGTGTTCTTTTTGCAGTGAATGTCGCTCCAAACGTGAAATGCCATCGCTTTATCCCCATGCTAGAGGTATATTGTATGCACTGAAGGAAAAGGGAATTGATCTTGCCATTGCTTCTAGGTCTCCAACTGCAGACATAGCAAAGACATTTATTGACAAATTAAGCATCAAGTCAATGTTTGTAGCCCAGGTGATACAGCAGAGCACTTTTCTTTTTCTTGGTGTTTTCCCTCCTTCGGACGATATCTTTTCTATACTCCTTTTTTTCATTAATGTTTCAATTGGGATTAAGAGAGCTGGCCAACGGCATAATCTAGTAATTGAATTTTACTTTGTATTTTGATTTTCTGGTTATACAGGAGATCTTTTCGAGCTGGACACACAAGACAGATCATTTCCAAAGAATTCATACAAGGACTGGGGTCCCCTTCAACTCAATGCTTTTCTTTGATGACGAGAACAGGAACATCCAAGCGGTAAGATTATGCCTGCCTTTTCACCATAATTATCGTCTCTTTTTGGCATCTTGAAATGAATATGAATCAAATTTACAAATACATGACTTTTGCCAAAAGATTTGAAGTGAAGAAAAATGAAGAAAAAATGTTTGAATTATGAACTTGTTAGTGCTTCAATTTTTTGTACTTGTGGAGGTTTTATATTGGTATGATAGCACAATGTGTAAAGGAAAAAATCATCCTGTCATTGGGTAAAGTGAAGCTAAACTTCATTGCATTGAAGAGAAGTGATTTGGGGTTAGTTTTTTAAGTTTTAACAACACACATGCAGACTTTCTGCAGCCCCACATAGGTAAAGCTGAAAAAGGAGATTACAGATCTAATCATAGGCAATTATGTCGACACACAAGGGCTGGTGTGAAACCAAATGAGGCATTTGTGCTGCAGAAATAAGCCCACCCTTTTCCCCTGCCACTTTTGCTTCTTCTTATCAGAAACCACTGTTTATCTGTAGTGTGACAAAGATTGTTCCATGCCAAGAGATTTTGTATTCATAATATTCCTGTCCTTGGTGTTCATATATCTTCAATTTATATGAGACTTGAATCTTACACCCATTTATCAACACTTTGTGATGGTATTGACAGGTTTCAAATATGGGCGTCACAAGCATTTTGGTAGGTAATGGGGTAACTGTTGGAGCATTGAGGCAGGGTCTTACAAAATACTCTGAAAATGTGAATACATCTGAGAAGAACAAGCAGAAATGGCGCACAAAGTTCTCCAAAAATTCAAGTTCATCTGAGCAGAATGAAAAGAATTGAATCTTCCATAGATGTTGAATCATGTACAACTTCAAAAGTATTGATTTGTTCTTGTGTTGTCAGGGATTATCGTGTGACAAGCACATCCCGGTTATGATAACGATTTGTTGTATCAATTATCAAGAAATTCTCTAGACACTCCCCTGTAGCATCTGCCTCATCTCTAGACACTCAAGACGATGGTCAAGAAACTGTGATGTCATCCTTAAGTAGTATACATATTTATTCGTTTACAAATATACATAAGAACAATAAACAACTCCAGGGCTGAAATATCCCGTTCAAGTTTAGTTAGGTATTCTAAAAAGGGATTTGGAGATTGCCACAAATAGTTCAAACGTGCTCGAGAAGTGAAACAATAATCTAAAATTCTGCATGGGCAACTGTTGTAACATGAAGAGAAGTGCTCGGGTAGCTTGTGAAGCAGGAGGGTAGGAGCATAGAAGTGAAAACATCACCTGCTTACGGGGGTTCCTTTTACGCATCTATTCAAGGCTTAATTCATGGTTTTAGCTGCCTTTTCTTTGTGGAAAAGGCTTTTTTTAATTAGAAGAAATGGAGACAAAATGGTGAAATGATCATGAAACAGGCTAAGGAGAAATCTTTGTTGCAAGCAAAGGCCCCCAATTGATCTCTCTATGAGCTGAATCTGTAGAAGACGAGGTTTCAATTTCAAAACCAGGAAGAATTTTACTGATTGCGTTTGAAAACACGTGATCGAGGATTTGGAATTGAAGAATTTAATTTCAGGTACATTATTTATTCTTGCATGCCGGAAGGAAAAGAATAAAGTTGGCACCATAGCAAAGCTCGTAAGTTCTTTACACAGACACAGCTCAGAGAATATAAATGGACTCATACAACCACACAATTAACAATGACTAGGCTCCTATATTCCCAAAAACAAAAAGAGGGGCTGGCCTATTGCAACGCTTTGTGGTAACTCATACAACATACAGCAGAATATTACAAAATATTTGTCTGCTCTTCCTTGCCAACAGGTTCAAGCTCGAAGAGGTCTCGAGCCTTTTTTCCAAATTTCGAGTAACAGAACTTAAACTTCCTGCTATTCTGGCCACTGTACACAAAAGAAAGCTATTGCAGTCAAATTTCCAACAAACTATTGATACATGAGAATTTATTCATCTTAAGAATTTAATCGTGGCATGATTACTCCTCTTCTCATGAATGAAATCACCTTATCCAACATAAAGGATGATGGATTTATGTGCTAGTTCCATATTCTAGTAGCCCTCTACATTATAGTGTTATTAGCACACTTCCTCTGCACTAAAACAATGTATGAAGTCCCTCATCACATCGATTACGTCAGCTTCATTATGCAGTCAGCATGATCAACGGCTGTGGGAAATCCCTATACAATATGCATCCTATATCTAGCAAGTCGCCTATGCTTATATCAGTTTCATGTTCAGCAAATTCGCAAAGTGCTTCACTACATTGTAGAACTTACTAAAATATGCTTCAATGAGATGCTGAGAGCGTGAAACAGAACACACCACTCAAGGATACTGGAAAGTGCTCTGCTCTCTCTTCCCTTAAGTTAAGGAAGGACTTTCTCTCAACGTCAAAGCACAATCTCTTAAACACAGAGATTTTGATCCTGCCATGACCCAATACAGAATATGCATGCTAAGGGAGGGCGGGGGGTGGTGGTGAAAAACGACTATATTAGCTAAAAATGTCTTTTATAATACATGAAAATCAAGAAAAAAAAATCATATGTTTACATTTTAAAACACATCATGGGTTTCTGAATTACCTTGTACGCCAGTTAAAACTGCATTTCTTCTCTTGATTACAACTGCCGCTGATTCACCTCTCTCAGTGGTGATCTTCCAGCACTAGTGTCAAGTTTTGTTGCTGAGGCAGAGAAAGAAGCGTTTGCATTCTCTTCGCTAAAATCGTAGAGCTCATCATCCACTGTAAAATTCATTGCTGGTCCCACCTCTAACTTAGACCTTTGCAACATTGTTTCTAAAAAATTCATCATCTTCACATCATCACAAGTGAACTCGCCAATATGATCACAGAATTTTTCCATGTGAACTAAAAGTTCCTCCCTTTCTTTTGATAGCTTTGTGGTGTCTTGAAGGAGAACCCCCTTTTCAAACTCAAGCTGCTTGACTATGCCTTCCAGTCTCCTGTGTTCACCCATCAGTTTATCATTTTCCACTTCGTTGGCTTCCAATAAAGCTTGAAGTTCCTCTTCTTGTTGTTTCTGAGTAAACAAGGCTTCCTTCTGATGGATCAATCTTTGGCCCAAACCAGATACTTCCTTCTCCAAATCAACAATTTTTTTGTTCTTCTCTTCAATCACTAGCTCTGTCATGTGTTTGGCCTTTTTTAAAGCTTCAGTTGTAAGCAGATTTTCTACGACTTCTGAAAAAGACAATACAAATGCACTTGTCAAGTCTTCCTCTAACGACGATGCCAATACTTGGAGATTTTTTATGTTCTGGTCTTTCTCATTTATAACCTTGAAAAGCCTCTCTTTCTCTTGTCCAACAGATTTCTCTGCATCTATGCCTGCAAGAATTGCTGCCTCCGCTTCTCTTTTCATGGACTCTTGCTTCATCCATGTGATATCTTTTTGGAGATTTACTATGCAGCTATCCTTCTCCTTCACATTTTTAATAAGGTCCTCTTTGTCTTGTGTTAAGGCTTCCACTTCCACTCTCTTTGCTGCAACTTTAGCTTCTAGAAGGACAATCTGCTGGTGTAGAACTTCAACTTTATTGTTTTGCTCCTTGATAATGGTGATATGGCTTTCTTTCTCATGCTTAAGGACTTCTTCATTCTCAGATTGTGCAAGAAGTGAATTCTCCATTTGTCTACATTTTTCTTGATTTTCTTCACAGCACACTTTCAAGCTTTCAGCACTAGACTCCAAATTCTGTAACTCATATTTTAATTGACTTACTTCAATAATTTTCTTAGCCAGCTCAAGATTTGTCTTTTCTAAAGCCTCAGAAACATCTCGTTTCTCACCTTCCATCCGCAGAAATTTCTCTTCCATGTAAAGTTGATGTGCAGATGATTCCTCAAGCATCATTTTATGTTGTTGAATCTCTTCCTCCATGATAACCTGCTGTTGGTCAGTGAGTTCCAAGGACCTTACCCTCTTCATTAATTCTTTGACTTTCTCATGTTCTTGTTCAAGCTGAAGATGAACATTTCTTAAATCACTGCTCTTCATCTCCAACTGTGTTGTAAGTAGAGAGATCTTGTCATCCATTCTGTTGCACAGCGGCATTTCAGTTTTTGCATCAGATCTTTTGGAGTAAGCCTCTGAGAATTCTGATTTATAGATCGTAAGTACTACTGAAATCTCTTCTTTTAGAACCTCAATCATCGAATGGTAGCTTTCTAGCTCCATTTGAAGCTCCTGTATCTGCTTCTCTTTACCCTTCAATTCAGAGTTATGTCTACTTATATCTCCTTTCAACTTTTCTATTTGGAAACTCAATTCAGATTCTTTAGCTTTCAGAATTGTGGAGCAGTTACTATGTACCTGCTCTAAGCCCCTAAGCTTGTTGCGTAGCTTTGTTAGTGCAGTTGACCCATAATTTCTGATTTGAGCTTCTTGTAGTTCTTTTAGAGATTCTCTCAATTCCTGATTCTCTTGCTCAAGGTGAACAATTCGAAATTCCATTTCTTTTGTGAATGGTTCTTTTGTTGACAGTGAGTTTCTTAGCTTTGCAATCTCTTCATCCCTTTGAACTGTCAAGCTTTCAAATTTTGACCTTTCTTGTTCACACTGCACAAAGACATTCTCATAACGTGATTTGAATTCGGATACTTCAATCTCCAAAAACTTCCTCCTGCTTTCTTCATGAGCTAAAACTTGGTTGCACATCTCTAAACGTTTTTGAACACCTTCAAGAATTCTAGTTTGGGAATCCAAGCTTGTCTGCAATAAAGAGATCTCTTCAACCAGTGCTGATTTTTCCCTCTCCCACTCCTCTTTACTCAACTGGAACTGATCTTGGAGCCTTCTATGTGCTTCTTCAAGATGTCTAAACTGTTCTTTCTTCCATTTCAATTGATCATGAGCATTTCTATTTTCCTCCTCTAGTTCCAATATGATGTCATCTCTGTGTCTCAGTTCTTTGGCTTCTTGAGCCTTCTGCTCTGCCTCGAAACAGTTCCTCTCTGAAGTTGATAAGAGTCTTTTAAGGCCCTCAATCTCCTTAATACTGGCACAAAAATTCTGCTCCAACTCTTTGTTTCGTTCTGTTACTTCATCTAAGGCAAACGCCAACTCCTTATTTTCTCCTTCCAATTTGTACAATTTGTTCTCACTATCAACTCGAAGTTTTTCATGCAAAGAAGTCAAATGCCTAAGAGATGATTCTTTTTCACGCAAACAAGATTGAAGGGTTTCCGAAACCTGCTTTGCTTGAGAAATTTCCTCAAGCTTGATAATTAGTTCTTGAGCTTGTTTCTCAGTCTCCTGCTTAGCTTCTTGATACTTGATCAACTGCTCACTGTGAGCTTTCTTCAAACCCTCAGAAAGTTCGGTCTTAACCCGGACTTCACTCTTGAGCCTCTCGATCTGTGCTTTGACATCATCTAATTCTTTATATACGTCCCCCATTTCCCTTTGATTGTCAACTTGTGAGAATCCCTGCTGCAGAAAAATTTGAAGCATGAAGAAACATGTCAATGAGAGCATTTAAATATACAAAACTCAGAAGACACATGAGAAGTAAAAAAGCAGATTCAAGTAATTAAGCCTAAGAATTCTATGAGTTTTATGTCCATTTTACAATCCCACATGTCCTGAGTATGGGATTACTTGTTTGTATACGAATCATTAGGCACGCTGTTTCCCTGCAAGCTGCACGCAGGTTTTGCAGAAGCAATTCCAACCAATGAGTTCACATCATTTGGTATCAAAGCATACACCAGACCTAGTATGGGATTGGGCATAATATGGATATGACTCTATGGGAACCTGAGGGGTTGCTTGATGCAGGAGCATCCATCCTAGCCAAAAAGGGCTAAATTTTAGCTATAATAAATTATTAAGTTAATTATTTTGCTATCTTTACTAGGATTTAGTTTAATTTCCTTTGTCAGTTAGGGTTTCTCAAAAAACTAAGAATAGGAATGCTAGGCTGATGTACTCTAGTATAAATAGGCTATTAAGAGGCTCTTGTATTCAGTTTTTGTCAATATAATTTCAGACTTTATTCTATAGAGTTTCTATTGGGATTTTGCCCTAGAACTCAATTATCTTCGTTCCAACTTCAATTATACAGCCTTATCCTTCTATTCTCTGTGTTTTTGGGTTGTTTGGGTCGCTCGACAGCCGCTTATAGCCGCTGCCCTGCATCATTGCTACCATTCGAACGTTGGATCTGCAAAGTCACGCAACTGGGAATAATGGGCAATCATGGATGGTTATTGCACACGGTGAAGTAAAATGTTATATGTGCCTCTGCAATCTCACCTAAGTATGGAAATTAGTTGCTATAACTTTTGTGCACCTTCACCTTGCAAGTCAGTTTTGCATAGGCAAACTCTACCCCTGAGTTCATTCAGACTTTCCAATATAAAAGATGCAAAAACTTTAAAGCAAAAATAAACCTACTGCAAATACACAAACCAGGATAAAAACATTAGTAGATCTACCCAAATCCACAAATTGGGTTCCCAAACAAATCTATGTCAGAAACAAGTTGAGGGCAATGGAGCAATAGAACAAACCCAAATTAGGATTTTTTTATCAAAGCAGTTGACTGAGTACCCAAATTTCTACTGATTTATAGAATGTATGTATGAATATATGGGCAAAGGCAAACAAGCCGAAGCTTGTTATTCTAGATTCAATTTTCTTCATTGAAATATTTGGCCAAGAAGAAACCCTAGAGCAGGGGAAAAAAAAAAGGGCTTTTAACAAGAAAGTAGAATCTGGACTTCATTGAAATGAAATGCAAGAAATTTTTGAAGAAAGCCAGAGATACCTGTGAGTCGCAGAGTCGGAGACGAACCACAAGAGGTTTTCAAATTTGAGTTGAGCGGGAAGCAAGCTGTGTTCTTCTATAGGTTTTTCAAATCTGAGTAGAGGGCCAAAATGGAGAATTTGCTTTTTACGTCTTCTCCCCACATTTCTCACTCCTCAGCCTCATAAAGTTGCTTGATTTTTGTTTTTTTATTTTTTCCTAAGTTTGAAATAATAAACATTTTGAACGTGATTTTTGTGGTCTCACTCCTCAACCACAACTTTTTGTTTTTCAGTATCAATGTTTTGAAAGGTGAGACGTTTTAGTTGCGTTATGCGAGGCGTAAGCCTTTTGAACATTAATTTATTTTAATAAAAAAAAATTATGAATAATACTATACTCATTTGTGCTCTTGATGCATACATACACACTTTGTTGGCCATACAACTTAAACTTCCGTATCTAGCGGTTTGTACAATCTCCTTGCTACCACTTTTTGACATAAATGCATATCCAATGCCCATTCAGACAGTTTTTGTCCATCACTTCATTATGAGTGATGAGGAAATTTTCATAACATGCTCTCACTTCATCACATAAAACAAATGGCAACATGAGATGCCTTCGCTCTCATATTTCTGACAGTTGCACTCTATTCGAACATCTTTCCCATTAAGGTATACACAACTCCAATTATTTTGCGATTCACCATATTTCACTAAAATATACAACTGTTCTCGAAAATTATGAATTATTTTTTCATGAATGACTGCTGACGAAGCATTGATCTCGTTACATACCAATAAAGAGCACCTATGAGTGTAAATTTAGGAAGCATGTTGCTCAAGACTTTTCAATGTTGTTGTAAGCACTTTTTTTTGACTATTTTGGTCAAAACCATCCTTCCCCGAGGTATTCCTCATTCGTGCTATGGCCCTATCAATTGCTAGAATGCATTCAAACAACTTAACGCCTTTCCTCAAGTAATCTTTCACAAACTTGTTCATACACTCCACGCATTGAGTAGTGCACATACCATCGAAAAACTTGGGTCTAAGGCTTGATTTAGTCCACGCATCTCGTTTTGCATACATCATTTGCAGCCATTCCTTTTGTTTATGTGTAGTAACTCTGTCCTTTAAAAACTCTAATTTTTTTTTTTTCAAACTCATTGCTTGTCATTGGTTCCCAAAGATATGTTTGAAATGATCTTACCAATTCTTCATCCTTTAAGTTATTCTGTGCATTCCTTGCCACATGCCATGAGCACAACTTATGATTGTACATGGGCAACACATACTCAATTGCTTTGTGCACATCGCCTCATCCCCATCCGTCAGTATTAATGTAGGCTTCTTGCCTTTCACAGTTCCAAAGGTCTCGTTAAGTAATAGGGCACAACCAACACTCGCCCGGTGGTTGTTTGAACCAACAAATAACACTAGAAGTTTGTCATACATATTGGTTTGTATGTGCTGTCGAATATGAAGACGTTTCCAGAGGCAACATAATTCAAAAGTGAAGTAGAGTTTCTCCAAAATAAGTTAGCAAGCCTATTCTCCTCATCTACACTGAACTTCCAAACAAATTCAAGATCCACTGACGTTTTTGCTTTCATGTAGGCGAGTGTAGCTTAAGTGTCGCCGTCTAACAATATTTCCCTACATGATGCATCCAACTTCTTCCTTAAGGATTCAAGTCCTCAGCTCATGCATTGATGAAGGCTTAAATCCTACACCATATGCTGCAATGCTGCCCACCATAGGTAGCCAAAATGGATCATTTACAATATTAAATGGGAGTGCTCTAGAAAAGAAAAAATGACCAATGTTTCGACAAACTTCCTTTCGTTCTTCTTATTTGTATGCTGAATTTAATGTACTTTGCCGAACTTCTAAAGTGACAAATCTATCAATTGGTCCTTTTGATTTAGGTTGTGCTCTAAGAGCCTCATCAACTGCAACACTCCTAGTACCGGGGATTCCATATTCTTCATCCAATAAAGTTTCCATACTCTGAGCCCCTCCTCATGGACCATCCCTAATTTCTCTAAGCATTTCATTTTTCTTCTTTTTTCAAGCTGGAAATTTTTCAAAGTTGCAACACACTCTTTTTTCACATGCTCAAGAACTTTCTTACATGGTTGCATACCATGATGAGTTTGATCCAAATGATGCTTAAGTCTAAAAATTCCTCCACTGCATCTTTGATCACAATGTGCATTTCAAATATTTTTCTCCCTCTATTTCTTTTGCATACTTCCACGCATGATCTTTTCGATTCATAGCTATAAAACAACACCATTAATATTTCTAAGATATAAATATGATCCATGTACATCAAATTTCTACTATATCACATAAACGAATAAGATAACTAATATATTGAAAAAAAAAATTATACGGAACTTCAAATTATAGTTGCGAAGAATTAGAGAGGCTTACTTGCGTCGAAAGATGAAGAGAATTCTTGAAATTGATGAAGATTATCTTATAAAGGTAAAAATTAGGAATGTACTATTCAATATATATAAGTCTTAATTTAGATAAAAAAAGGTAAGTAGAATAAAGCTACAGCCGGCTGGAGTTTATTACAATAAACGACGTCGTTTCATTTTTTTTTTTTTTAAACACCACAATCGAAACGACGTCGTTTCATGACAATAACCCTATGAAAAAAAAAAACACGCGAGTCGTCTTCCTCGCAGAGTCGCAGCCAATTTGCAGACTCGCAAAATTTCTTCCGGTTCAGAAGTGTCCAGATCTGGCGCGCCTTGCTCCGCCTGGCCACGCCTTGCAACGCCTCCTCACGCCTTCCCCGAGCTAAACGTGCTACTCGAGAAACAGCCTACCGCCTCGCTACGACGCGCGCTAAGGCATGCCTTTGAAAACACTGGTTTTGATATATCTTGGATGATGGTGAGTGAAATGACTGGGTCACTTTTTTCTTGTTCTTGGGATTGATTCTAGAGTAATAGAATATTAAATGTTTCGGTTTGAACATTATGCTTGATTGGTTATTTACTACGCATATTTTATTGAAGCTTACGCCTTTGTTTGCCTTGGCCTTTGAAAGCATTGAGTGTCAGAATTGGCTTTAACTTTGTACCTGGATGATCATATGTATATATATCTTACTCCTTTGTTTGCATTATATATATATATATATATATATATCTCTCTCTCTCTCTCTCTCTCTCTCTCAGAATTTATGGTATTCTTGGATGATCATATGCTTGTTTGATAAATTTGATTTGTTCTATTTTGGGACTGTAAATATTAATTATCATTGTAATGGTGATGGTGATGGTGGGAAAACAGGTTCTGGATATCGCATAGTTTTTGCCAGTGTGGGCTTTTCTTCATTTATTTTTTCTTTTGGCTCTCCACGAGGGTTCATTTGGCTGTACATCTTGATGGATAAGGAAGACAATGCTACTGGTGATCATGAAGAGGCTTCACAGTATGCATTTGCTGTGTGCCTTGAAGAAGACATGGAAGAAGATGTCGAGGATGATGAAGAGGATGAAGAAGATGGGGAAGTGGACGAAGAGGATGAGGATGAGGATGAGGATGAGAATACTTTCAGTTTCAAAGATGGGGTTAATCCCTTGGATTTTGTGGAAGACGATGCTTTTGGTGACCAAGTTTATGAGCAGTTTGTGGGCATGGGTTATGAGGCTCTAGCTGAAAGAAAGAGAAAAGCACTTGAGGATAGTCGGCCTGAAGGTTCTGTTAAGAAGGCCAGGCATGAGGATGTTACTGGAGCAAGCATGGAGGAAATAATGGAGGCCATGAATTATGGTATGCAAAGGAGAACAAGGAAGCCCAAGAAAAAAGGTAGACGGAAAGGATCAAAGAAGAAACTTACTCCTGAGATTACTCGAAGGCTTGGTGAAGCTACTCTTCACTATGTACATGGACGTTATGAAGAGGCCATACCCATCTTGGCAGAAATTGTTAAGCAGGCACCAGATTTGTCTGAGACGTATCATACACTTGGACTTGTCCATGATAATCTTGGTAACGAATTGAAAGCCTTGAATTGCTTCACAATTGCTGCACTTTTAGCACCCAAAAATCCAGCTCTTTGGGAACTGCTCTTTGGTTGGTTCAATAGACGAGGTGACGCTCATAAAGCCATTTATTGCCTTTCAAGAGCAATATCAGCAGATCCTAAAAATATTGACCTGAAATTGGGTCGTGCTTCACTCTATGTTAAGCTTGGAGATTATCATAAAGCTGCTGCATCGTATGAACAGATAGTACAAGCCTGTCCTGATAATGTTGAAGCACTCAAGACAGCAGCTGTGATGTATGACAGAAGTGGTCAGCATGAGCAGTCTATTCATATTCTGGAGGCTTATCTCAGAGATCATCCAACCGAAGCTGATCCTAGTGTCATTGATCTGCTAGCTTCCATACTTATGGAAAATAATGCACATAATGAAGCAATTCAGCATATTGAGCATGCACAACTCGTATTCTGTTCAAATAAAGCGATGCCTTTGACAATGAAAATTAAAGCAGGAATCTGCCATGCTTACCTCGGAAATATGGAGAAGGCAGAAACTCTCTTTAGTGCTCTTGAACAGCAGAGTGCAGATCAGGCTGACTTGATTGCTAAAGTCGCAGACTCATTTATGAGTCTTGGGCATTATAGTTCTGCATTGAAGTATTATTTAATGTTGAAAGGAAACACCAAATATAATAAAGGCTTTTTACATATGAAAATTGCTCGATGTCATTTGTCCTTGAATGACAGAGTACAGGCAATTTTGTGGTTCTATGAAGCTGTTAAGACACTTGAAGATAATATTGAGACCCGATTAACATTGGCTTCTATTCTTCTTGAGGAAGCCAGAGAAGATGAAGCCATTTTGTTGCTATCTCCTCCAAAAAATCTAGATCGCTTTGAAGCCCAAACAAATAAATCGGAACCATGGTGGTGTAATGGAAAAGTGAAACTGAAGCTTTGCTACATTTACAGAGCTAAAGGGATGCTCAAGGAATTTGTCGATGCAATCTATCCTTTGGTACATGAGTCGTTACGTATCGAATCTCTTCAGCAAAAGGTGAAAGTGAAAAAGAGGCTCACAAAAAGTGTTCTGTTAGAAAGAGTGAAAGTCCTGGATGATCACCAAACAGATAACCTATTATGCAGATCTAGACCAGTAGCTCCTGCATCAGATCTGCTGAAAGCTGCCAGAGCGAAGAAGTTGCTTCAAAAGAAGGCAAAAGTAAAGGAAGAAAAGAGAGCTGAGGCAATGGCTGCTGGAGTTGACTGGCAAAGTGATGATTCAGCTGATGATCCTCCAGAAGAAATACACCAAGAACCTCCCCTGCCAGATCTTCTCAAGGATAAAGAGAATCATGGCCTTGTAATAGATTTGTGCAAGTCACTGGCTTCCTTGCATAGATATTGCGAAGCATTGGAGATTATAAATCTTGCTTTGAAATCGACTCGCAACATGTGTTCTGTTGCGGAGGAACTCCGGTCTCTTGGAGCTCAAATTGCATACAACACTCCGGATCCTGAGCATGGGGTTGACTGTGTAAAATACATTGCAGACCAGCATCCATACAGCAATGCTGCCTGGAACTGCTATTACAAAGTAATTACCAGATTAGATGACTGGTATGCGAGGCATTATAAGTTTCTACGTGGTAAGCGAGACAAACTCAAAGACTGTGCACCTCCAAGTATCATTTCTGGGCATCATTTTACTAAAAAGAGCCGTCATCAAGATGCTGCAAGAGAATACCTTGAAGCTTATAAATTATTGCCAGAGAATCCCCTGATTAATCTGTGTGTCGGTACTGCCTTAATCAACTTGGCCCTTGGACACAGACTTCAGAATAGGCACCAGTGTGTTGCACAAGGCTTAGCATTCCTCCACAAAAATTTGCAGCTTTGTGAATTCAGCCAAGAGGCTTTTTTCAACATAGCCAGGGCGTACCATCACGTCGGTCTTGTGACACTGGCAGCTTGGCACTATGGCAAAGTTCTGGCAATGCATGTGAAGGATTACCCCATCCCAAAACTTCCCCATGAAAAGCCAGAGTCTGTTGAAAATCGATTACTGGGTTACTGTGACCTTCGCAGAGAAGCAGCTTTTAATTTGCATCTTATATACAAAAAGAGTGGAGCAGTTGATCTCGCTCGACAGGTCTTGAGAGATCACTGCACTTTCTGAGTAAGCAACTGATATTAAAACATCAAAATCCAGTTACTCTTTTATTTCTGTACTTACTAAGTATATGGTTGATTCTCTAATAAATAACAGGAAATCTTTTTCTTTGTTGCAGATAATCATGTTCCTGATCTCAGATATTGTGACTGAATCGAATGAGAGGGTGGCCTCCTATTACCTAGTCTGGTTCTCTAGAAAATGCCTGATTATTGTTTGTATCAGCAGTTCATTTTGGCCTAATACAGCCAAAGAAAGCGAGCGAAACACTAAAGAGAAAGGCTTGTGATGAACTCAGCAATTGCCTATCACATTATTGAAAGCCAGTGCTAAATCCTTTTTTCTAATCAGATGCTAAAGCCTTATGTAAGTTCAAAACAAGGGCCAACTCGTTTTTTTAATTACTTCACGAAAGTAATATACATCACACACAAATGGTGAAGCACTTGACCAAGTCTTTTGATAGATAACAGACCAGGTTCTAAGCATTGTTTCAAACCGTTTGGGTGAAAATTTAGAAATACAAATGGTTGAGATTTAGAGCTTGTAAGTAAATGGTATGAATATAAATGCTACAAATTTTTTTGAACCATTAATGAGATGAATTTTTGGTTGAATAGGTGATATAGATTGATGCTATAATGACAGTAAAACAATACAGAGGTATATGTAGTAATGTTTCTTGATAATGTTTTCGTGCATGATCACTATTTTGAAGTGTCAATCAGAGTACTTTATTATTATCTTGGTCAATCGTTCACGATTTCTATCGTATATTTCACACCTACTCACATGGTCAATTAACCGTAATGTTACTCTGATCATAGTGATCAGTCATTTAACAAGTACTCGCGTAGGCGATTAAGCGTAAGTAACTATATAACCGTGAGCTTATATTATAGGGGGTATTTTTGTATTTCATTTTTCCTTTTGTGCAGATTGGGGAGATGGATGTTTGTTAGTGATGAGTAGGTAGCTGTGGTTTTTAGTGCTACGAAAGTGTAATATGAGCTTTAGAGCGTATTCTTAACTTTGTTTATGTTTAGTATTTGTTGTTCTCTGGTTTGTGATGGATAAGTGAAGATGTGTTGTGTTTCTAGACTTATGATTGCATAATTGCATGAAAAACCTTCAAACTTATGAATTTAAATGTCGCATTACATCTAAACTTTTAGCTAAGTTCTTCTCTCTGTAGCTAATTTTGAAACTTTGGTGTCTTGATTTCTGACAGGGTGTACCTAGCGGACCCAGAAATTTTTTAGCGGATCTGCAATATTGACTAAGTATGAAAAATGGTTTTTCGGAATAATCATTTTCTCATGATAATTTTTGGCGGCTTTTATTCCTTATACATCAAATAAGAAAACTTGATTTTATGGGATTTTAGTATGAAGTATATATTGACTTAATGAGCCATCATTTTTAACCTAAATCATATTTTGCACTAAAACCGAATTTTCGTATTTTGATTTGGTGGGAATTTGATTTTCTAGTATTTTTTATTTGAATCCAAATGGAGGGTACTTCCTTATTTACATTGTAAACTTAAGTAAATGGAGTAATATAAAAATAAATAAAAGTAAAAGGACAGAGATATTTATTTAAATGTTGAAAATGGAAATAAGATAATCTGTACACCAGTTGAGCAAAGGGGCAATCTGAAGTACCTACTACAATGGTTTTTCTGGCGATGGGAGGTGCAACTGCACCTCCTTGCGCCTTAATAGGTCCGCCTCTGCCTATACCATTGAGGTGCTGTGACAAGTGCTCTACATACAAGCCTTCCAGGGTTCATCAGGCTGGGTCTGCATAAGGTGTGTTTTAAGAATGGTAGGTTGCATACATTCGTATTGCCTATTATCTTATTCATGATTTTTTCACACATTGATTGGAATTTTTAAACTTTTTCTGCCAAAATTGGATGCAGGCTCATTACTTTCTGTGGATCATTAACTTTGTTGGTTATTGGAACAATAAGCCCTTTTTTATGCTTGCCTTGTGCGCACGTGAGGAAGCTCGTATTCTACATTTAAGTTCATGGAGCAAGGGTTATCGCTTATCCAGCAGAGGAGTGCTTGTCTTCATAATCTCATAAACCAGTTTTTCTATGTTTGTGATTGCTATAGAAATGAAGTAAAATTATATTGAAATTTGATATGTTATTTTTTTAAAAAAAAAATTGGAATTGAAATAATGTTGGACCTGTTGTTTGAAGACAGCCTGATGCCTTGGCTAACAAGGAGCTTCGGAATCTCAGCGCTTCCATGGACCTTATAAAGATGGATTAGTTAAAAATATGGGTTAATGACCTAAATGGTTCTCCAATTATTGTTCCAGTATTATTTTGGTCTACCAACTAAAATTTTCATTTCAAACGTCCTTAAACTTTTTATTTTGTACCAAGATGGTCCATCCGTCAAAGTGTGTGTATTATTCTATGAAATCGAGGGACAAAACCGTATTTTTAGGTGAGTATCCTTCTCTAAAAGGGTTATTGATTCCAATGATCCCCCAATTATTATTCTAGTATCATTTTGATCTACCAACTAAAATTTTCATTTGAACCGTCCTTCAACTTTTTTTTTTTTTTTGTATCAAGATGGTCTTACTGTTAAAGTCTGTCAATTTTATTGTTAAATTGAAGAGTAAAAATGTCTCTATGAATTAAAATAGTAATATAGAATTAAAAATTAAAGGAAACAATTATAAAACTTAAAAATTTTTAAAAAATTGAATCTCACTAGCCACATGGTTTTTTTTTTTTCGTGAGACTGACCTAACAATTAATAATAAAAAATTATCTATTGTTTAAATTAATTAAAATCACATAAATATAAAAAAAATAACAAAAATTTTAAAATAGTAAACAATAATTAAAAATTAGAGGAAACTATTATAGGAACTTGTATCTAATTTTAAAATTGAAAAAATTGAATCTCACCACCAACATGGTTTTTTTTTATGACATGGACTTAAAAAGTAATATTTTTTTGTCTATTGGTTAAATTAATTAAAAATTTTAAAATAAGATAAATACAAAAATAAATAACAATAAAATTGACGGACGTTGACGGTAGGACCATCTTGATACAAAAAAAAAAAAGTGGAAGGACGATTCAAATAAAAATTTTAGTTTGTGGACTAAAATGATATTGGATCAATAGTTGAGGGACCATTTCAATCATACCCTTCGATAGAGCTTCTCAAAAAGTAGCATATACCCTTCAAAACTCAGTCACGTGGCCATCGTGTGATCAGAAGTGACGGAATCTGTCACGGATGGACCATCTTGGTACAAAATAAAAAGTTTAAGGACGTTTGAAATGAAAATTTTAATTGATTGACCAAAATGATACTGGAGCAATAGTTGGGGGATCATTTAGGTCATTAACCCTAAAAATATAGAATAAAATAAAGAAATGCAATATGAAGTAACATAATAAATATTACAAAAAAGGATAAATTTTTCTCAAATTTTTTTTTGGTTGAATAGGTTATGATAGTAAAACATACAGATGTATATGTAGTAATGTTTCTTGATAATGTTTTCGTCTATGATCATTATTTCAAATATTATATTTGAATCTAAGATCTCAAGTATATGGGTAAATACTCTTCTCAGATACATGGCTAATGGTTGTAACGATATAAATCCCTTCCCATCAACATTTTACACTTTTTTATTATAAAAACATTATTAGGGAGAAGAGGAATTTAAGACAGGACCACGTATTTATAGATAAACTCTCATAACCACTTCAACTACAAATTAATTATTAATTAAATATTAATCAATTATAAAAATAAAGTTGAACTGAGAAATGTGCAACATTGCAACTCAAAGCGTATTTTGCCATGACATAAAAATAAAAAATTAAAAAATTTAAATAATAATAAAAAAAAGGCTCTACTGACATTGACAATGACATTTGAACCCTTTGAGAGATCTCAGTTACTGACTGAGGCGGCAACCTCATAGGTCTAGTAAATTGGAGCATTCGTATCGGTTGTCAAATCATGGTGGTTGTTTAGGAAGAGTAATTTTACAGTTGCCTTTTCATATTCTTTAACTGCCATCATTCTTTGAAAAAAAAAAAAAAAAAATTAGTGAACTTTGCTAAAATAACCTTCTTTTTTTTTTTCTTTTTTTTCTTTTTTTTTTTTGTTTCTCACAACTTCTATTCTTAGAAGACCCTCTTGCATTAAAGAAGCACTATAGGTACAACAAAGAGATCTCTGCGCGGCCACGCCTTGCAACGTCTCCTCACACCTTGCAACGCCTCCTCATGCCTTTTCCGTGCTAAACGTGCAACTCGCGCCTCGGGTGATTTCCTGCCGCCTCGCTCCTACGCGCGCGTAGGCATGCCTTTTAAAACACTAGTATGTATATGTAGGGTATTATATAAATTTGGGGCCCTAAACGGCCTCCTTATCTACTTATGCCTAGGGCCTCCCTTGAGTCACTGTAAGTCAACCAATTTTGTGAGACGTGACATATTGTTAGTCTTCGTATTTTGTCTCTATTTCTTTTTCTGGAGGAGATCAGGAGTCAAGTTTTTTGTGTTTTTGGTGGTGGGGTTGGTCATAAGTTCAAGTTTTGATGATGATAGTTGTTGAATAATAAAAAATTATAAGTTTGGTAATTTGCAATTGCCATCTTATCTTTATCTTTCAACTTGACTATTAATAAATGTGATTTTTTTTTTTTCCAGTAATGTATGTAAAGTTCAAGGGTACACAAATATACAATTTAAAAATAGCTTACGGTGTAAATTGACAACTATGATATAGTGGAAACCTGATATAACCCCAAAAAAAATAATAACAATAAAATAAAATAAAATAAATTTTAACTTTTAAAATATTCAACATCTAACAATCAGACCAACAAGAGAATCTAGCATTTCACCTCTCCAATGGATGAGGCAACAAAACAGCTTAGCCAAGCAAATGCTTTCAATACCCCTACCTTTTTTATCCCCAATTTTTCTTTCCGTGGCATTGGATAAATACACTATCAACTGACAAGGCTGACACTTCGTACCTCTAATTCACAAGAGGGTTCTCTTAATATATAGATTATACGTATCTAAAACTTGATTAAGTTATTGGGGGAAATTAATAATTTTGTCATGGCCAAACGCAAACAAAAAGGGAAAACAACTCCATTAATAAACCTCTGTTTATGGCAGAAACCAATCCATCAATTTAAAACAGCTTATGGAGATTTTTATCTAAACAAATGAATAACAACCTGGATTTCTTATGTTCGGTACATTGGAAAATGAATAAAATGCCTTTTCATAACAACTATACAAATAAATAAGCTCCTACAAAGTAACTAGTTCTGAGGCCACTCAGTAGCAGAATCAAATACTGAAACAAGAGTAAGGTTCATGAGAATCACTCTGTGTCTATGGTACGGTATGGTGCCGTACCTTAGTGTCTTAATCTCTTTCCACAATAAGCAAGTGTTCAAGTTCTTCCCTTCGCCGCTCCAAGTCCTGTGATTGTTGCAAACAGGTGAATGTGAGCAAACTTCTGTAATAGATTTGACTTACAGACAATTGATAAACACAAATTAACCCAACTCATAAACGGACTATCTAGAAAGACACCAGACTCATAAATAGCAGAAATCTTATAGCGAGCAAGCCTTTAATGTCACAGCTAAAGCTATTTTTCCTTGTAGTAGGAACCATATACAAGCAAGTATGATAAGCAAAAGGAACACTGAACCGTGTCTGGACTTCCAGTACCACACGTCACTTCTGGAAATCCAGGAATTTGAAAGCTTACCTCAAGATCCTTTATTGCTTGCTCCCTTGAAATTTCTGTCTTCTGCCGAGCACGTTTCAGGAAGCCAATGCATAGAATTCCCTAAAAAAATCAAATATTGAAGATTAGCAGATAGAACTTTGACCAATGTACTTAGCAGCTCCTACTGCTAGTTAACCATAATTCATGAACCAGAAATATCGCGATAACATTCATATAATTAGGTTATTGCTCCCGACCGCAACACACAACAAATTCCCTGAAGTAATTCTGTGAGGGTTATCAATAATTATTGTGATCCTCTAGTAATTGGCTAATTTCCATTAAAAATGTCTGGAATTAATAATTCTTTTCGTTTTTCTTATTTTAGCGTTGAATATTAAAAGATTTTCTGATACTTCGGTGTGTTATGTTTTGCCACTCCCAAGCGGCCCTCAACACAAGTTGGGAATTTTTAATCATGCTCTTGAGACAGCAATCTTTAACCTCAGCTACAAGAAGACATTTAAACATGCACACAGGCATAGACACACACATGTCCAGAATTCTTATAGGATTCTTCTACTGAGACTTACCGAAATAATATAGACCCCACCACAAGCAAGGAGCATATAGCTTGCTATGTTCTGAAGAAGAACAAGCTCCTTCCTTGTACCAGTCTCATCAGGAAATGCTCTTGTCATGACCGCAACACTGGTACAAACAATCACGACTTCAGAAACCATATAAAATTTATGCTGGTGTGCAATAGATATGAAAAGTTGCTTCAGTCAAAGTCAAGCATAAAATTTAATTTCCATCCATTCATTATTCTTTGTCACAGGCCTCATAGCTACAATTATACTGTTATAAGGCTACGATAATTAGTTTGGAACTGAGGTGCGCTCTACAATCTCAAGGTACAGAGAAATACTCTAGGAAACTGAAACAAAATATTTTGAGTATATTTGAAGACTTACAAGACCTGCAGCATACCCCTACCAACCCAATACTCCAATACCTGCAAACAGTTAACTGAATACTGAAATTAGATCACAGAAGCAAAATTCTGAATAATAACTCCAACATTGCCAGAAATTTTGAGTTACCGTAAAACAGTAAATTGTTGATCTTTCCTAAACAGAGTAAGAATGAGAGAAATGGAGACAGAATTCATCACGATTGCACTTAGCAGCAAAGGTTTGAATGTTATCAAGTGCCTGTCTTACTGTTGGTACTCCCAGGTTCTTTTTCATTTGTATTATTTCAATCCTTTTGGTTTGGGAATTATAATCGCATCTTAGCAAAACCCCTCCTGTGGGTTGTTGGGGAGAAAGGGGGTCCCTGATCATCACAAAGATCACGTACCCTATTTGAGGAATCATAAAATCTAATAATAAGTTTTTATTCCATGTGGATTAAGTTCATTTCGTATTTTCCTTGGGAAGATTTGATCCTTGATAGAAGAATTAGTCTGTTTCTATCAGGAGCATATATGAAGCACTAAAATTACAAAGAGTTCATAAACAACATTTGAGGTAACTGGAGTGGCCTTTGGAACACTGTCCTATAATCACTTCAAGGCATCCATGATGTCTTCTTACACTATGTTTGGTTCTTGTACAGCAAGAGAATGTGAGAGAGAGAGAGAGAGAGTTTTTAGAAAGTTGTAATGTTTTCTTGTGCTTAGTTGTGTGGAGTAGATGAGGGGAAATATGACAAGAAACTACAAAATTTGGTGTCTTCTGTTTGGTAAGCCAACTTCCCCTTGTAATTGCTCATAAGTTTTAGTTATTTTTTTTATCCTTCTTTTTTTGCTCATTCTCATTATATAAGGCCAACAATAGAAAGTATGGAAATCTAAAACCTTTTCTTTTCTTCCTTTGTCCACTTCTACACCAAACATAGTTTTTCTTTGTAAAACAAAATTCTTTTCCCCACCCATTCCTTTGTCCAAAGCGTGTATCATTTGACAACACCTACATCTCCTATGGTGAAAGTTTCATATTCTACTCCTCTAAGCAATATTTCCTCCTTTCTTTTTCCTTGAAACAAGTTATGGTTACGATCACTCTAACCGAGATCAGATTCAGAGATTTCCACAATTAAAGGAAAGAAATTGAACATTTCAATCACATTTTTACTCTCGACTCTGACTCTTCTAAATAAAGCATAGAAACCGCACAATTTTCGTAATAAATTTGTTGTGTTAAGGTTAAACTCAGCTATCAAAATTGCTTAAAAAGTAATTTCTAAGAATCGAAATTTTCCTCTGATAAAATGTGTTAGGGCTTAAGAATAGTGAAAAGTGAAAACGAACCTTCCAGAACTTGATAAAGAAAGCCCATTCGGTCTCGGCCACAACCACCACAATCGCAATCAAAACAGCATAACACCGAAATATCCCGTCGAAAACCTACAATTCACCGACACACAAACAATCAAATCATCCAATCTACAACTCCATAAATATATACACTTATATGTATAGAGACATAGAGAGAGGGGTAGAGAGAGAGTACATCAGATCCATCCTTGAAAGATTCAATGGCAGAGAAGACATTGACGACGATGCAGAGAACGGCAGTGAGAGCAGTGACGACGCTGAAGCATCTGCAACACACCAAGAAAGGGTCGGCTCTCATTCTCAGTCTGGTGTTACTCGAAGTTGGAGATGTTCGCCGTCCGGTCCCTTCTACGTCCGCCTCTCCATTATTTGTCGACATTTTCTCGCGCTTTCTCGGCTCCGAGAAAATTTTCAGCTAATTTATTCAGTGAGAAAATCTCATATTCTGCAACGCATAGATTCTATTTCGCTCATGGCTTTGGCTCTCCCTCTGTTTTTCGTTTGTTCGTTGAAGCGGGATTCTTTGACCTGCTTTGAAGGAACTGAAAGCCGAAAGGACCAGCCAGGTGTTCACCAAAAAAAGAAAAAAAGGGACCAGCCACGAGGTGGCACGATGGATATTTTAAAAGCTTTTCTACTGTACCGAACTTCTCTTTACCTAATCGTCAATCTACATTAGCAAAGCTGGATATTTGTTTATCTATGATTTTTTCCTTTCATGAGATGAAATATTTTGTTAACAGAGCTTTATGTCGGCTTACAGTGGTTGAAGAGAATCCCAAATTGACTACTTCTTAATGAATGGTTGGATTCGAACAATAAAAATAAATAAATAAAATTTCTATTTAAACTCCGCACTTCTTGTTTACCCTATATTCTAAGCTCACAGTTTCGATCTCTTGGACTATGATTCGAACAATAAAAATAAATAAATAAAAATTTTATTTAAACTCCGCACTTCTTGTTTACCCTTTATTCTAAGCTCACAGTCTCGATCAAGGGTCCAAGAGACTATGGTCACCCATTGTTGGATGCATCCAACGGTTCAAAAAAGTTTCTTAAAAGAAGTGCAAGAGTGAGTGAAACGTTGAATTTACATCCAACGGTGAGTGACTCCAAATCTCTTGGATCCCTGTAGTCCAAAAGATTGGGACTGTCTAAATTCATTCCAACTTTAAATTCAAATTTTCACAATTTCTAAGGAAATCCCATTATTTTCCTAAATTACCCCTAAATACACAACCAACATTAAAAAAAAAAATGAAAATATATATATATATATATATATATAAAATACTCATCAACCTCACACCCCACCATCTTAACCTTCATTTATTTGTGTATGGTGTGGATTCATCTACTTGGTCATTCCATAAATAGAACATGTTTTTGTTATCACTCACTTTGTCCAAATAAGGGCAGCACTGATCAAGCTCTTGGCTTGCATCAACAGCACACGTCTTACAATTTGTGCTTGAGTCTTTTGGCTTTAGCCTTGAACAGTTGAACAAAGGTCAAATTGAGCGAGAGAAACTTCAAACTCTAGTGCATAAAATTATTGAACTCTTTTAAGTCGTTGAAAAGTCAATACACTCCCAACCCAATCTAGAAAAAATTTCACTCTATATTGATGATATGTTTTTCATTTTGTTTTGGTCTTTTATGACCAAATAACTTGTGAACTAAATTAAAAATAGTTGTATTGATAACAAATAGAATTACAACAAGGCTTTGATCACATCATCTTCAATAATTTTGAGAGGAGTCCCAAACTAAGAAATAATCTCACATAACATACCTCAATTGATGACCCACAAGTCACTATTTGCATACTGTATTTAGGGTTTGTGAAGAAAAGATGAGAGTGTAATAGGTTTCTTGGATTGAAAGAGAAGAGTAATCTAGCAATAGGGTGTAGATGAGTTTGTGTTTTCCTAAAACTTAATATGAAGAGTGGTGGGGCATGTGTATAGGTGTATTAGGGTTAAGTATTAAGTTAGATGACCTTTTTTGTCTTTTTGCACAATAATAAAACTTACGAGCTTAATGATTTAAGTATTGGGGTGGCATGATGGATATTTTAGAATCTTTTCTACTGTACCAAACTTGTCTTTACCTAATAGTTAATGTACATTAGCAAAGCGGGATATTTGTTAATCTATGAGTTTTTCTTTGGGAGATTTACTATTATACCTAATATAGGAGCCCAAATGATAAAAAACCATATATGAAATGGACTTTAAAAATACACCCAAAATCCATTTACAAAATAACAAAAAGACTTTTAACTTTTTGTAAATTACAAATCTGTCATTGATTTCTTAAAACAAACTTAACCCCAAAATCTCATAAATAAAAAACCCAAAACACTCAATAGGGCATCAAAGTAATTTAATAATCAAAATTAAATTCAATACAGCAAACTGTCATATTTTGGGTTTTTTTTGGGATTTGTTTATAGAAATTAAATGGTGTATGGTTTATCTATAATATTAGCGCTAAGAATGGGTATATGACTAAATATCTCTTTTTGTTTCATGAGATGAAAGATTTTTGTTAACAAAGCTTTATGTCGGCCTACAGTGGTTGAAGAGAATCCCAAATTGACTACTTCTGAATGAATGGTTGGATTTGACAAATTTTTTTGTATTTATTTAAACACTAGCCCTCAGGCAAGAGAATTGGCTGATTTTGCCTTGGGCCTTGCCTAGGTTGGTGGCATCCATGTCTTACCCGGGTTGCTGAAGCGCGCTGGAAATGTGTTATCGGGCCTAGCCCCCTCATGTCCGAGCTGGGGCTTTGCGCTGGAGACGCTCTTATCCATAGCCAACTAGCCTTCTCTTTCCAACTTTTTAGCACCTTGTCCCACGTGAAGATGTAATTTTGGATGTATTTGTAGTAGAACTTTTACATTATTCAGTTGGCTCCCCCCATGTACAACTGCCCACTGCAAACACTTGGGAGACTATTTGGAAAAGGCCAAAGGAGAGAGAAAATTTTTAAAAGAAGTCAAAATGGACAAAATTGCCCTTATTTATTTTTGGATTTCCTAAGGAATCCTTTACATTTGCATGTCTTTTATTTGAAAGTTGAGAAGTTTTTCTGTCTTTTTTGAAATTTTTTTGACTTTTTCCAAAAGTGAATTTTTGTGTGGCTAAAACCTAAATTTACTGCAACAGTTTCAACATTTGAAAATGTAAAAGCGGTTTACATTTCTTTTTACACCTCCAACTGCAATTGCACTAAGATAATAAGAAGACAATCTAATGAAATTGAACTTAATATGAGAATAAGTAGAGGATACAAGGGCTCCAACTCATAGGCAAAGGACAACTATTGCACTTTCTAAAGTTCAAAAAATTCATTCAAATTACATATTATTACGTGGCTTAGTGAAATTTAATCTTTAATTTGTTGGAAAATGATATTTATGGCAATATCCAAACCCAAATAATTCATTCAAATGAGCTATGATTGGTGAATTATTCTAGCTACCTTTCTTTTTTAACCTTCCACTTCTATCTTTTCTTTCTCCTTTTGCAATGTTATATGATGATTGCGACAACTCATTTTTAATAATCATTCTTATAAAAAATCTACCAAATTTAAAAAATATTTAGTCGTTTAAATAATAGTGTAATAATTTATAGCATATTTACTAATCCGGAATCAAAATAAGGAGTTGAATTCCTTTTATGGATACTCCTGTATTTACTTCACATGGAGGAATGAAAATGCGAGTTGGACCCACATTAAATTAGAAGTAACTCCTGATTTTCGAGGAATTGGACTCTTGAGTGGAATTTAGTATTCTAATTTCTCGAATTCTAACTCATTAGGAATCCATCCTTTTTACCTAATATATCCTCACATAATTTTTAAATTTTCAAATTTGCCATCTATTTTAACCTAATAACGAGGGCATTTTAGTAATCAATTTGGTTTCAATTTCAATTCATGGGGAATTAGTAAACAACTTATAAGAAATCAATACCACTCCTACCTCGATTTTATATGATTTAGTAAACAACTTCAATAGGAATATGAATTCTAACTCTTCTCAATCCAACTTCTCATCAATTCAATTCCTCCTCATCCGATTATGAATTAGTAAACATGTCATCTTTGGGAAGAAATAAAATGTAAACATGCCTCGATGTTTAATTGAAACAATCGTTTGGTTGAATGTCGTTTAACCTCTTATATGTTGAAAGAAAACTAAATACAAATATGAGATCAAAAAAAGTTGTGGTGTTATATCAGTCAATTTGTTGGGCATGAAATAAATAAATAGAAATCTGTCCAATTAAAAAATTGAATAATGTCGAATAGGCCATTCACACCCAAAACAAAAAAAAAACAAAAAAAAGGATTTAAAAAGACCAAAAAAACACACCTTATATAAAAAATAGAAAAAGAAAGAAAAAAGTGGAATATTCCATGCGTCACACGTCACAAATATTCACAAAACTACACACTTGTCTCTTTCGTTTCATGTGCATAATTCAATCAGCAGCTGAACAAACGCATCACCAGCTCCCCTGCCTAAAACGAAGAACACAACAACAGAGAGAATGGAAAAACCAGCCCAAAACACTGACGCCCAAAATGGGCAAGTTCAAGAAGCAACCAAGGCTTCCAGCGACGGTTCTGTTTGTGGGTACGATTCACTTCACCACCTCCTCAGCGAAAATCTCAAGCCCCATATTTTTCAGGTCACTTTTCTCAATTTTCTTTCTGTTGGGTTGTTGTCATTTGGTGCTTTTGGTGATCGATTTGTGATCAGTTTGATTGGTTCTTTGTTGGGTTTGCGTCCTTTTTTCATGAGACAGTTTGCTCTGGAGTCAACGGTTTAGTCTGAGTTTGTTTTCGTTTCCTTCAAGTCTGAAGATTTCATATTTGAATTCTTAACATATTTATTGGAATTTTGAGGTTGGAGGATTTGGTTTTCAGATTTAGATGCTTTGAAAATGGACATTCGGATTGTACCCAGATAGGTTTTCATGCAATTTCCGTGAAAATCAGACCATTAAATCTCCCCATGTTAATTGGTTTTATTTGTTGCATTTATCAGACTCAGACATGTTATGCTATATTTTTAATGTATAATTAACTTTTCAGGAAGTCAACCGTATTCTTTTGGGTCTGAATCGCGGTAAGGCACCTGAAACAATCTCTCTCCCAGAATCTGCTAAAGCACTCTCTTCAGGACGTAATTTTGACCTCCAGGTACGAAGTTGCTTTAACTGTTGTTCAATAACCTGCGACTACCATTCACATCCCAGTAGTTCATAGTCAAGGGAGGTGTGATATACATATACAGGGCTTCGGAAGTCCCTGTTAGTAGGCTCTTGGATGTCTGTAACCAAAAGTGTTTTTAAGAAAAATGAAGTCTTTCTGAAAGGAAAGTTTTAAATTGAAATGAATTTCGGATTTTCATCCACTGTGTTTCAGTGAATTACAACAAAACTCTCCTTTTGTACAAGCCAACCGCTCATTTCCCTTCAGTCAAAGAAGTTCACAACTGCACAACTGTAAACTAACTAATCTCTCTCTCAGCTAGCTATTCAATCCAAACAACAGTGTAGACTTTCAACTAACCTAACCCCCTTCTCCTTGTCTCCTTCTGGGACAGCCTGGTCTTAGAATCTCTTTGACAACTTTAATGCTATATCTCTTATCCTTACGTGTTTTAATTAGTTTCTAGAGAGATGGAGTTCCACGAAGATTTTCTTGCATTCCAAACATCAAAAAAATCCTACTAAAAAATCAAGACCTGAAATGGGCTCCTACGAACCTACTTACCTATATGCCTCATATATTCTTCACTCCCATTTTATTTTAGCCACTCATTTAAGGTCTAATTAGCACATAGAAATTCTGAGTCTAACCATTAGAAAGTAAAAGTAGTATCATAGAACCCCATAGGAATTCTCCATTCCAGATTTGATTTCTTCTACCTCAAGTGATCATCTGTCAACTGCTGTAGAATTTCCAGAACACCACCAAAATAACATTGTCAATTCTTCCAATACCATGCCTGCTTTAGTTATTCCCCACCACAAGCATAGCTCTAGATCTAGAATGTAAAACTAACGGTGGGTCCCATTGTGGAAGCTGCTTTGATTTTTGAAATTGTGACAGAACCTGTCTCTTTTGTTACCCAGATCATTGAGGTTTTTTGTTTTCCATGGCTTTACCTGTTTAGTGTAATTGAATTTTTATACCTGGGCATGTCTCCTTTGGTATATCGTACAATCAATTGCTGCTATGCTGTTGACTAGTCTGAACTGTTGATCTTATATGTTCTTTCAGGCCTTCTGCTTTCTTGCTGACAAAGAGTTGTTGAGAGAACCTCGAATAGTTAGGGTCGGTCTCATTCAAAACTCTATAGCTCTTCCAACTACTGCTCACTTTTTGGACCAGAAGAGGGCTATTTTTGAGAAATTAAGGCCAATAATTGATGCTGCAGGTGCTGCAGGTGTCAATGTATTATGCTTGCAGGTTCGTTATGCTCTCCTTCCATGTCGTCTCTGTTTATTGACTTTTGTCTGATATTTTCAAGCAAATCCATTCAAATTAAATCCAGGAAGCATGGACAATGCCATTTGCCTTTTGTACACGGGAGAAGAGGTGGTGTGAATTTGCAGAGCCTGTAGACGGGGAATCAACTCGATTCCTCCAGGATTTTGCACGCATGTACAACATGGTCATTATAAGTCCAATTCTTGAGAGGGATGTCAACCATGGAGAGACTCTCTGGAACACTGCTGTCATAATTGGAAATAATGGGAACATAATTGGCAAGCATCGAAAGGTAAGTGAATTAGTATATCTGTTTTTAACTTATTTTGTACTTGCATACTTTTCTGTTGAAAGGCATATTGACAAATGATAATGGACAGAACCATATACCAAGAGTTGGCGACTTCAATGAGAGTACGTATTATATGGAAGGAAATACTGGCCATCCAGTCTTTGAGACAGCTTATGGAAAAATTGCTGTTAACATATGCTATGGAAGGCACCATCCTTTAAATTGGTTAGCATTTGGCTTGAATGGTGCAGAGATTGTTTTCAACCCTTCCGCCACTGTTGGTGAACTCAGTGAACCGATGTGGCCCATTGAGGTTAACTACTACCCATCTGTTTTATTTTTATGAGCCACTGCTTTGTGATATTTTCTCTCTTTTAACTTTGCAAACCCGTCTGTCCTCGACGAGGTTACTTTTTACTCATTCTTCATTCATAATCCACTCTTTTGCAATAGATTTCTCTCTCAGATTTTTTGAACTTCTGATTTCAAAATGAATTGTGATACAACATAATGTCATACACAGAAAGGAAATATTTTTATGTTTAAGAGAACAGCCTCTTTTTCTTCAAGGGGAATTGCCCATGATTTCTTAGTTTAACTGTAATTGTAATGCTATGAAGTCTCTAGGATATAAGCCATATTGACACTTGCACAAACTTAAACAAATTGTCAATTCACCATTTTTATCTTACGTTTCTTGGATGATCAAATATGAGCTGTTCTCCTATTATGATCTTATAGACAGTTTATTTTCAGAACATTGATGAACTGTTTTGTGTAGTCAAGTAACATGCCATTCGACTGTTCTGTTTTGCAGGCCCGTAATGCTGCAATTGCAAACAGTTACTTTGTTGGGTCAATCAACCGTGTAGGGACTGAGGTTTTTCCAAATCCATTTACTTCCGGTGATGGAAAGCCGGAACATGCAGATTTCGGGCATTTCTACGGATCCAGCCATTTTTCAGCCCCAGATGCCTCGTGCACTCCTTCTCTATCACGCCATAGGGATGGGTTGTTGATCTCAGACGTGGACCTCAACCTGTGTAGGCAGATAAAAGACAAGTGGGGATTCCGAATGACTGCTCGTTATGAGCTGTATGCTGACTTGCTTGCTCAGTATTTGAAGCCGGATTTTGAGCCCCAAGTCATTTCTGATCCCTTGTTACACAAGAAGTCTCCCTAAGTTCGTTAGTTTCTAGTTGGTCTGCAGTCTGAACATGTAGTTAAAAAAGTAAATTTGTGTGCATCAATTTCTCGGCCGTTGAAAAATGAGCATTGGCTATCTGTAGATATTTACTTATTATTCAGTAAATATCGTAAGAAAAAAAGAAAAAAACAAAAGGAAAACCAACATTCCCACGAAGTATTTTGTAGTATCTGTAGTTATTTCTCATAAAGTGACCATTTCGCCTGCGAGAGGTTTTTTTTTTATAGAAAATTTTAAGTTCATATTAAAAAAGATAATGGGTAGTTGTGTTTCATAAAAATAGGATCAATTATATGATTTTTCTTTTAATTTTATTTTATTTTAATATGAAAAAGTGTGAATTTATCAAATTATCCTCATTTAATTAATAATTTCAATTCTTAATGTTTGCATTAATCAATGGCATTTTCTGGTATTCTGAATGTTTCACCATTCTCTGCATTTTGCTTTATATATATATAGATTTCTTATAAATTAAAACCAAAAAACTTATATTAGCTTACAAATAAAAATGTCCACATCAAGTGTTGTGGTTGGGAGTAATTGCTTCTTTAGGCAAGGGTTCGAATTCTAGCATATGTGTCGATACCCCTCCTCCTGAGTTTATGAAAAATACCCAAAATTTACCCTTATTTTCACAAGTGTCAGTTTTTATAAAAACTTTCAATAATAGCAATAAAATCACCTAAATAGACTTAAATGCCATTAATAAAGTAAACCCTACATAGACCTAAAAAGCAAAATCTTGTTACATCTTAGGGTTATTCGTTTTATTAGTCCTTGAATTTTGACCCAATTTGCATTTGAGTCCCTCAATTTTCAAAATCGTTCCCATGGTCCCTCAACTTTAGTTTCGTTAGGACAAATGGTCCTGCCGTCAATTTTGTTAATTTTTTTTTGTTAAATGCAGGGGTAAATTGGTATTTCTATATTATTTTTTTATTTCCAATTTCTGAATATTCCTTTCACCTAAAAAATAATTAAAAAAATCTTATTCCTATCGTTAGTCAAACTAAAAATTAAAAATTAGTTCTTATTTCTAAAAACTTGAATTTTTTTTCTTTTTTATTTGTTTTAAATATTTTATTCATATTTTAATCAATTTAAAAATTTAAAAAATTAAAAAAAACAATTTTACACCTATATTTAACATAAAAAGTTAACAAAACTGATGGAAGGACCATTTGTCCTAACGAAACTGAAGTTGAAGAACCACGTGAACGATTTTGAAAATTGAGGGACTCAAATGCAAATTGAGTCTATGTTTAGAGACTAATAAAACGAATAATCCTAGATCTTATTATATATAAAAAAAAATGTTAAATAAAAATTTGAGAATCTTTAAACGCAGGTTTGAGGAAGTATTGCATCATTATTCAAAAAGATGTCTGAGCTACAAGTTTTTCTTTATCAATTTTTTCGTTTTTGCATGATTTGAATATTGGTCATATTTGAAAATAATAATAATTAGCATGTCAGCAAAAAGTATGGTGATAAATTCACATCCGAAATTGACTTCATAAGAAAAGGAACAATGATAATAAATTTACTGTGATATAAAATTGAAGCACTTGGGATTAACTCAACTCTGGCACTTGAGATTTAGCTCAGCTTTGACACTTAAGTTTTGACACAATAGAAATCACATAAAAGTATGAGTTAATCTCATAAAGATAGTGTTCTAATGGATGCAAAATAGCCTACATATGCGAAGAAATTGATGAAATTTTCATTATTACCTCAAGATCCCTTTCCATTCTGATAGAGAACATTATTGAAAATTAGAATATATCTTCGTTTTCTACAACGAAAATATCTTAAATCCACAAGGAGAAACAACATTTTCAAAGTGAGATATTTAGGATAGATTATAGGATAAATTTCACTTTATTACCCAGAAATTCTCGAAATTATAACTTTACTACACAAAGTTTTTTTCGTCTCAACTTCGAACCCAAAATTTGATTTTTTCTATCACTTTCATACCTTTGTTAGTTTGAGTGTTAAGTTATCCGTTAAATGATGACGTGACAATCAATAGCTCGCCTAAACTCAAATATATTGTGCCACATCAGTTGATAAAAATGAATTATAAAAGATAAAAAATTAATAATTAAAGAATCAATTAACAATTGAAAAAAGTGATGAAAAAAAAAATTAAAATAATTTTTTTAAAAAAACTCTCTCTCCTCTCTCTGCAACTCACGACCCAGCCTGGTATCGAACTCGACGATGAGCAACGGAGTGACGAAGGGGACAGTAGCGTTGGTGAAGAGGTCGAAGTATTGGCTGGCGAGGGCATTGCAGGCAAGGTGGAGTTGAAGAGGCCGAAGCTTGGGCTTGAAGCGATTTCGGGGAGGATAGAGAAGACGCAGGAGGTGGAAAAAGAGGTGAGGGAAGTGGAATTGGAGGTGGGTTTTGTTGGAAGTTAATCCAAGCCCACTTTAAGCCCAAGCCCACTTTAATATTTTTAATTGTAGTTGTAATCGCTGAGACTATAATGAGTGGGAAGTTATAAAGGGTAAGTTATAAGGGGTACACTTTATAGCCATCAGATCAATCCAAGGGCTGGGGAGAATTGAGATAAAATTTCACAATTGGGTAGGTGAGGAACCCAAACCCGAATTGAATATCCAGCACGTCCAAAAAGAAGAAGAAGAGGGAAACATGTCCGAAAAAGAAGAAGAAGAGGCAAGTTCGAAGTTTGAACAGAAAAAACTCATCTCTCTAAAACCCAGAGGTCTGAGATACCCAATGAAGGCAACGGCTAACGACAGTTGAAGGCAACCATTCGCCACTCCGTTCTCCAGACACTGAAAAAGTATTTATTTGGAGTAGAAGGGGCAAAGGTGTGGATTCGAAATTAGTGAAGGGGCGAAGCAGTGGAAGGGGAAGGAGAGAAGCTGTATTCGTTGGAAGTCGTAGGTTCCATTTATGGAGCAAAGAAACAGAAAGACCCCACACAGACACCTTGCAATAACCAGCATTTGGTGAGTAATTTATGGAATTTGAGTTTAGGGTTAGAGTAATGGGTTTCCCCAATTTGTACCATAAATTTTGTTGGATTTGGCATCTCTTCGTTGTGCTTCAGTTGCATGTTAATTTTTGCTTGGGTATATGTTAAAAAAAGAATGAAAATCAAGTCAATCACAAGTGAATAACATGTCAATAATGATATGAAGAAGATAATGGTGTTGAATTGGAGGAGGCCCTCAAAACCTTCCACATTTGAAGCAGTGCATAGTGCAGATTATGTCTCTGGCGCTAGAATATATATATTTATATATATATTATGAAGTAAATATGATTTCCTTTGTTACTAAATTTGCCTGAGAAACATGAGAACAGATAATAATAAACTCATGAATAGAAGTGCAAAGCATTTGATGAGTAATTTATGGAATTTGAGTTTAGGGTTAGAGTAATGGTTTTCCCCAATTTGTACCATCAATGTTGTTGGATTTGGCATCTCTTCTTTGTGCTTCAATTGCATGTTAATTTTGCTTGGGTATATGTTAAAAAACGAATGAAAATAAAGTCAATCACATGTCAATAACATGTCAATAACATGTTAGTAATGATATGAATAAGATAATGGTGTTGAATTGGAGGAGGCCCTCAAAACCTTCCACATTTGAAGCAGTGCAGAGTGCAGAGTCCTCTCTGGCGCTAGAATTTATATATTTTTTGAAATAAATATTATTTCATTTGTTACTAAATTTGCCTATGAGAAATGAGAACAGATAATAATAAACTCATGAATAAAAGTGCAAAGCATTTGAAATAAAGGTTGATCTATGACGATTGTGGCTGACTGAAGAAAAAGCTAGAAAGAAAGAAAGATGTGGCAATTGCTTAGCAAGCAGATAGCAGAGTAGATGCTTTGCTTTGCTTCCTTCCACTATATTTCTTATTTATTTAGTTTTGTGTTGTGTATGAAATGACAATAATTGTCATGTGTGTGAAGTGCAGAACTTGCCTAGATTGCACTCACACGAGTATGGATCCATAAATAAAACACGTGAAATTGTTTGTAATTCACATAATCATTGCATTAACAGGTATTTGCACAAAATTTGTCATATTGCTTTGATGATGTTAAAGCCTGAGATCAGTAATCCCTATGCTCATGTACTTTGTAAAATTTGTAATGTGCCTGGTTGACTAGTTGTGTAAATACCAATGTGATTGTGCAAATACGTGGTAGTATATGTGTTCACGTTATTTCACATTGTATTTGAGGAAATGGGATCCAACGTGGAGCTGGTATGGCCAGAGGTAGAGGCATATTCGTCACGGGTGAACAACTGCTCACATGCAAATTCATCTCTAGCTGCAATTCGAGCGAAGGTGAGTGCGGAACAATTAGAACAATTCAAGACATCATGCTTTGGCCATCTTCTGAATATAGATAAGATTCAGTTTAGCGGGCAGATTGTGCATGGGGTTGTGTTGCATAGAGTAGCGGGGCAGGGTGTGAAAGACTTGGATGGACTGAGTTTCTTATTAGGGTGTGACGTTGCTCAGTTCACTCGTCAGGATTTCTGTTTGATCACAGGGCTTCGTTTTGGGAAAGTGCCTGAAGTTTCCAGTGGAGAAAGTGATGAAATTAGACTTCAGAAAAGATATTTTATAGACGAAGGAATTACATGCAATGCTTTAGAAGAAGCATTTCTGAGGTGCACAGAGGAAGATGACATCTACAAGCTAGCTCTTGTTTACTTTGCTGAGTTAGTGGTTTTGGGAAGGGACAAACATTTGAACATCAATCTAAATTACCTGACCCTTGTAGAGGACTTGGATGCGTTCAACAGGTATCCGTGGGGTTCGGTGGCCTTTGACAAAACCCAAGACAGTCTATTTTCTGCACCAACAAAGTATGTGAAAAGCTTTGAAAATGAAGAGGGAAGAGGGAAGGGGAAAAGTAAGGTAACGGGAACAAGCCGGAGAAATGAGAAGGGCAAGAAGGATAAGCATGGTGAAGCGCAAAGGAGTGGCTGGAGTTTTAAAGGTTTCACGAATGCTTTCCAGGTACATGGTAATAATGTTCATGTCAGTTATGTTTTGTTTTTCTTTAAAACATAAATAATGACTTTTGTCATTTGAATTGTGTAGATTTGGGTATATGAATTAATTCCTAGAATGGCGGACCTGAATTACTGCAAGGTTGTTGATCCGACCGCTGTCCCACGTATTTTGCGATGGAGAACTACTACGTATGTTCCAGAGATGAGAAAGTTGAACAATTATTTTTCCAGAGCAAAGAGGTTTGGTTTGCAGCCCTTGGAACTATTGATAAGATTGAATGAAATTATGAAGTAGAATGATTTAATATGACTCTTGTCTGTATTCTGAAATAGTCAGTTCAGTTGCGGGCGCTATGTCCGAGTGAAGAGGAAATGAGACAACCATATTGGAGTTGGCCACAGGATCGCCCTGCTGTTGTCTCGGCAGAGTCAATTCCTTCTTCATGTGGTGATCTTGATGAGTTGAACAAGGTGGTAAGCTTGTTGAGGTCCGAGTTGTTTCAAGTAAAGCGGGAAAAAGACGTCCTTCACTTAAAGGTCATACGGATGGAAAAACTGTTGGACCAATGTTTAGGTCCTCAGTTTGAGCAGGAAGTAAGGAGGGACCTAGCTTTACTGAAACAGAGGATGAATCGTTGTGTCGTCTCACATCTATTTAAGGGATATGGGGAAATGGATGACATTCAATGGGATGAAGGGCCAAGTAACAGAAATGAGGGAGAGGAAAAGGAAGATGAAGGGATTGAAGGGGGTGAAGGGCCAAGTAATAGAAATGAGGAAGAGGAAAAGGAAGAGGAGGGGATTGAAGGGGGAGGGGATTGAAGGGGGTGAAGGGCCAAGTAATAGAAATGAGGGAGAGGAAAAGGAAGAGGAGGGGATTGAAGGGGGTGAAGTGCAAGGAAAACCAAGTGAGGTAGAGGAAGGGCAAAGGAAAACAAGTGAAGGAGAGCAAGTGCAAGTAAAAAGTAGCAAAGGAAAAAAAGCCCAAAGACAGAGCAGTGAGGGAGAGGAAGTGAAAAGAAAAAGCAGTAAGGGAGGGAAACTGCAAAGGAAAAAAAGGGAGGGCAAGGAAGTGAAAAGACAAAGAAGTGAGGAAAAGGAAGTGCAAAGAAACCAATGTGAGAAAGAAGATAATGAAGTCATGTTGCTTGGGGGTGACATTGGCGAGAGCACGGAGGGGACACAGCTTGAGTTTACTATCGGGGACATTGATTTGGATCAACCTACAGCTGTGCTATCTCAGTTGAACGTGTGGTTGAATGATAAAGGTAAAGCTGTGGCACAAGGGGTCCAATTACGGAAAAGGAAGAGGATCATTCCTATGTGGAAGATCATTGAAGGCAGTGAATTGGTTCCAAAAACTGGGCACAGACAACTGTACTGAAGATGTTAGACCCAATGAAGGCGATTCCGCATGATGATCTGGTGAATTTGCTGAAACTTTGTTGGGAATGGCGCCAGGACCCAAAGTAAGTCCCTTGCAATTATAAGATAGAAGCATGACTGTATATAATTTTTAATATTGGCCATTTTCTAAAACTGTTTTTTATTCATAGTTTGGTGATGCAATTTGGAAACGTGGAAGCCGAGATTGAATTCTTGGCTTCCCTCGTGAAAGCTGATGGTTGGCTGAAAGGAGATGTAAGTGTAATTGATTATGCATTTGTTTTAATGTACATAGATTATGAGATTGACAAGAAAAACATGTTGCAGCACATTGATTTGGGGTTGTATCTCATCCGGAAGCGACAACAACAGTTGGAGGAAGTAGAAATAGCGGACTGGACAACGACCGATGTTTTTTTTTATGGTATGTCATCGGCCTTGACCAAGTGCCGTTAATAATTACACATTATCCATACACCCCTTTATCGGAGGTGTTTAACCATTGATTGTTTTGTATTTCACAGAATCACATAAGTACTTGCTTTGCGGATAATAAAAGGAAAAAACAGCAGGTTGGGTGGAAAATCAGAAAAAGTTTACTAAACGTTGTAAATGGGAAGGTTCCTCCGTGTGGGATGGATTGGCAGAACGTCTATAAGGTGTATACCCCATTTATGTTGACGAAGTACAAGCATTAGGTGGCTGTAATGATTGATCTGGTATTGTGTGAAATCAAAGTGTACGATTCAAAGGTTTCACTAATTCCAGATGACATCATAAAGGAAGAACTCGCCCCGCTATCAATTACGCTTCCAAATCTTCTCAACACCATGGACTTTTATGAAGAAGGTGTTTATGCAAACAATTGCAGCCGAGATTGGTGGTGTCCGTGGCCAATAGAGAGTGTGGATGTTCCACAACAGTCTAATGAGTAAGCACAACTTTTTATTTATTTTTATTACTTTCAATTGTCAATTACGTTAGAATGTCATTAGTTGAATTGATCGAGTTCTTGTTTTGCTTCAGAGGCGATTGTGGCATGTTTGTGTTAAAGTACATTGAGCTTTTCAGCGCTCAGCTTCCCTTAGCTACTTGCACCTCGCACAACATGCCTTTTTTTTCGGTTGAAATTGGCTGCGGAGATAACAAGGGGAGATGCTTACTTCCCATGATATTGGTTGAAGATGACAAATGGTACATGAGAAGGTTTTGGGAATGTCCATTCTCAAACTAATGTAAATACACAATAGAGACGTATGGGTCCTTTTCGAATTCTACCGCTAACTCCTTCATGACATTTACATGTTTGTTAACCAAACTGCATTGAATTGGAATTTTAAGACTGCATATGTGAATTGGGATTTGAAGATGGCTTTTTAAGTGTATTACATCATTGCAATGCGATATGTCATTGTTGATGCAAGCCACCATTAATCGCAATGTGCATCATAATAGGTGTCTAAACATGCGAAAGGTTGTCGGCAGCTCAGTACCATAAAAGTAGAAACAAAGACAATATACACAAAATGAACAACAATTCACTTGCGTTTCGACAAGCAATACACACACAACAGACAAACAATATACACAAAATAGGCCTGCCATATTCAGACAATAGACATGCAATATACACACAGTATACATGCAATATACACAGAATAGACATGCAATATACACAGAGTAGAGATGCAATATACACACAATAGTAGGAAAATATACACACAATAGACATGCAATATATACACAATAGACATGCAATATACACACAATAGACATGCAATAATGATGCAATATACACACAATAAGGTCATGCAATAATGATGCAATATACTTCAGTCCCCAAGTACACCAACCATAAGGAAGTCGTATTGAATACGATATTAAACTTAACAGTTTTTCTTCCTACTAAAAGAAAGAATAAGGTCCGTTTCCCCCTTCATTCTTACTTGAGTGATACTTGTGGCCCCAATAAACATCCAATATTGGGGCAATGATATTCCATATACATGCAGCAAACTATCAATAAACCTTCAATAAACATTCAATATCGGTTCTATAACATGCGAAATACATGCAGTTAACAATAATAAAGAAGGAAACACTCCTCTTAGCTTCAATAAACATTCACTATTGGTTCAATAACATGCGAAATATGAGATTATAAAAATCAATAAACCTTCAATAAACATGTAAACAATCAATAAATTGTCAATAAACATTCAATATCGGAGCAATAAAAACAAATTAATGCTTCGTATGATTTTATCGTATTGGCCCTGTATTGTGATTTTTTCGTCTTCGTTATTACTTGGTTTTTGAAAGTAAGTGTTGGAACGTTTTTGCTGGTTTTCAAACAAATTAATGCTTTTGTTGAAATTCAATGCCAATCCACGTATTTGAAGAACAAATATTACAAAATGGGTTTAGGGTCTCATTGGTGGTGCGTGCAACATGTCTTGTGCGGGAGAACTTTCACAATCTTTGAAAC